>NC_067480.1:78901439-79141439 GCF_947179515.1 Apodemus sylvaticus | reverse complement strand
ACTAGCTATATAATTTAAGAATGACCTTGACCAGATCTTCTGCTACTATACACAATGATGAATCCTGGGGAGACTCAACTATGAAAAAAAAACTTAAGTTAATTTTTAAAAAGACATGACTGGGTGTGGCAGTACATGCCTTTAATCCCAGCACTCCGGAGGAAGAGGAAGGTAGGTTTCTGTGAGTTTGAGACTAGCCGGGTCTACACAACAGGCTCCAGGATAGACAGAGCTACACAGTGAGACCCTGTCTCAAAAAACCAAAATAAATTAATAAGTAGTAGACGAATATCTGGGAGAAGAGGAATTTTTTAAATTTTTATTTTCTACAGAAGACATTAAAAACTTACATCATGGGGGTTAAGTTAAACAAATTACACGAAGGAGGGAGGGATTATACTCAATAAGCAACATTATGAGAAATGTTTGCAAGCAGACGAGAGACTGGAAAAAATTAATTAAAAGACAAACACAGCAGGGCAGTTATGGGTCTCAAATTAGAAAAAAAAATGCCAATCCAGAGGAACTAGGCAGACAACAAGAGAGATAATTAATGGAACAGAAAATCTGAAAGGCAAACTTGTACTTACACATGTCGATAAGATAAAATCATCAGGAACCACCACGTCACACCTTCACAATGAGCAAAGTGGCCAGGCACTTGGAAGGAGTAGACAAGGTGAAGACTCAGGTCTCCTGAAGTGTCTCTCTGTGATCTCCTCACTGGCCTGCCAAGCTCTGGTCCTGGGACCACCTCCTCCCAGCAGACCTACATGTGGGCTTGATGGCTTCTTATCTAATGAGGTGAGGAGGTTCCTCCTCCCAGCTCAGTTCAGCGCCCCAGCCAGGGTTTTTAACCCTTCCAATTGAGTATCTTATAACTTGGTTTCCTCTCAGGCCCCAGGGCTCCATTCTGGATTGCATTCATTGTCCCTTCAGAGCTTAGGGTGGGTTGTATGCACATGAACTCCAGCTACAAGGAGCTGGCTTGGGGTCACCCAGGAGCAGGTGACATACCAACCCGGGCTTCTCTGTCTGCTTCCTGCCTCCAGAAACCAAAGTTCTTCCTCTCCTGGCTGGACCTCTCCGGGGCTTCTGGTCTCTGTGCAATATGGACTCCTCTTGCTCAAGGGCCTGATGCTGTCAGTTTTCTGTGTGCTCCTTTGCTGGAGGCGTGGCCAGGTGAGTGCCCTGACTGGGGTGGGGCCACTCTGTAGGGAATGCTGAATGATCTGTGACAACCATATTTTCAGTTTCAAGTGAATATGTTTATGAAGTATACAGCAAGCCAAAGTAAAAACACAAAATACCAAACTGCAGAGAGACCGCAAGCCACCATAAAACAAGGCACTTAAAACATCCAGCAAACACGGAAGGGAGCCCCACTGAGGCACCAGTGTGAGTTCCCAAGAGACAGAGACCCTGGCAGAGCAGTGTCCCCTTGGGTAAGGCTTCAACAGAAGAACAAAGAAGCAAGCAGGACAGATACAGATGCCATCAAATCAACCAGGAAGGTGGAGGCAGCCAGCTGGCTCCCAGGCACACTTGGCCTTCCCGAATGAGCTTCCCATGGCTGGAATTTCAGCTGCCCTGCCTGCTACACTTTCACACCGAGTGGTAAACAATAGTAACTTCTGCTGGAGACCTTAATCTGGTGGTTTGAATAGGAATGGCCCACACAGACTCATGTGTTTGACCCCTTGGCCCGTAGGGAACGGCACTATTAGGAGGCATGGCCTTGTTGTGTCACTGCGGCAGGCTTTGAGGTCTTATATGCTCAAGCTTCACCCAGTGTGGCACATTGTCTCCCTCTGCTGCCTTCAGACCAAGATGCAGAACTCTCAGCTCTTTCTCTAGCACCATGTCTGCCTGCACGCCACCACGTTTCCCTGCGAAGACAGTAATGGCTAGGCCTCTGGAACTGTAAGGCAGCCCCAATTAAGGCTTTTCCTTTATATATGAGTCTCTTCACAGAAATAAAACCCTAACTAAGACCATAACCTTCAGGCTGTTCACAGAAGCATGGTGTTTTCAGTCCTGGCCTCTTTTGCTGTTCTCTTCCTCCATGTTTAAGGTTAGGCCACCCATTCCCAGACAAGAGGCTTGGAGGAGACTGAAACAAACCTGCTTCTATCTCAATGGAGCATGGTGGAGCCTCACTTCCAGGGGCAGCCCCACAGTGAGCTCCAACAGCGCACGTCTATATTTATTTATTAGTGTAACGCACGCACGCACGCACATCACAGGGGCAGTAGAGGGGGCTCACAACCCTCCCAGGAAATATACCTAAGATGGGTAAGATCTTAGCAGAGATAAAGAGAAGTGTAATTTCTTGAGCTCTCAGCCCATTCCTCAGAAAGCATCTTCTGAGGAGGAGAGAGGCCTAGGGCTCTTGAAACAGAAGGTGCCCGAAGAAGGCCTCTAGGGGTAGGAAAAAGGAAGAACATATCAGAGAGCATTCCTGAGGCAAGAGAAGGTGGCACAGAGAGGCTACACTTAATGAATTTCTCCTTCCTTCCTAAGGGACGTGAGTACATGGCAGAGACAGAGATGATGGAACTTTCAAAATTACCTCACATCTCCAAGTCCTTGGGCACGTTTAACCACATCTCAGGGTATGAGAAGAAAGCTAACGGGTTCTAAGTGAGCAGAGCAGCCTCAACTTCAGCTCTGCTGAACCCATCAGGCAAGTTCTCGGGAGACAACAGCCAGACCCACACCTCAAATCCAGCTAACTCCGGTATTGCACACCCTCAGCAATGCATGCCCTGTAGCCCAGACTTCCCCAAAGATGACCAACCACAGGAAGCTAATCTGCAACACCCAGCTCAAGTACCTTCCCAGAACCCCACCCCTGGGCCTTTCTCATCCTCTCTCCTGCTTTCATTGGCATCACAAACCTTACAGGCTCTATTTCCCAAGTAAGCTAAGCACAAGGCCCGCACCTGTCCACTGTACTGAAGTTCACAAGTTTACATTCTTGGTTTGCTCTAGATTTCCTAAAACGAGGAGAAAATAACTTAAAGGCTAACATGGGGAATCAAGAAAGGCTGTGTGCTGCAGACCACAAACCGAGAAAGTCCAGAAGTTAAAGTGGGAGAAGAAGGTGTTTTAAACAAGACTTCCCAAACCGACCCTTCATGCAGCTGCACATCAGAGCTGACCGCCAGGGGTCAGTATTGTGCTGTCTTATCCAGTGATGCAATTTCATCCGCACAAAGTTTGCCCTTACAAAGAAGATTGTTGGCTAGTGGGAGGAGGGGGTTAGAATCCTGTAGGGAACAAAAAGAATGTCACATCTTTAAAACAAGAAGAGGCCAGAGTGATGTCCAGCCCATGTGACCTTCAGTAGAGCCTGGATACTGACACTCAGCATGAATGTGGACATCCACTATTGACAACAAACTGAATGCAGCCACAGACTTGTAACCATAAAAAGGCCACTGTGAAGGGAACACATTTTATTCTTTTTAAAATGTTATGTGTGGGAGAATAAAATATAGATGTTTCTTCACAGATGTTTCAGCTCATAGCATATGATATTATGTGTGCACACACTTTTGCTCCATTTCTCCTTTGAAGTGGAGATTTCTGGTTTCTTTGTTGTTGTGTCACATGATGTTTTCCTGGAAGCCATCCTGGAAGAGGATGTTTTGTTGAAGCAGACACATGAGAGGGCATGTGATGTTTTGCTGGAGTGGATGCTTGAGAGGGAGTGTGATGTTTGGAAAGAGCATAAATGGGGCTCCATAAACAATGAGAGGTCACTCTTGCCTTACAGCGCTTAACTGAGTGGTGCTGGGCTGGGCTACACTGGGCTGGACTGGGCTGCATTGGGCTTTGCTTTGTGGAGAGAAACACACCAAAGAACTTCTTGTGGTATTCTGGGTGATTCTTGCCAATTCGGGAGAACCTTGTGGTTTCTCCTGGATCAAGCTGCTGCTACTGGTTCAGGTTTGGTGTTTGCCATTGGATTGGTGTGGCTGCTTGTATTATGTTAATTTGGGTTTCCAAAATTGTTGGCACAAGAATCTGCCATGCCCAAACCTAAGACACTAAGGGACCCTACCCCTGGTTGGTTCTGACTGGTAAAGTTGCCAGCAGCCAATGGCTGGGCAGGGCAGACAGAGGAGGAATCGTTAGGAGGGACCAAGGGAGGGAGGAAGAAGGAGCTCTGCCTGGCTGAGAGAAGGAGAGGAGAGACACCATGCCTGAGAAGGTGCAGGGCGAGGCGGGGGGGGGGGGGGGATATAAAAGCTATGTGTGTGTCTTTCATTTGAGAATCCAGAACATTAGGGCGTGGAGCAAGGTATGCCACTGCCACCACCACCACCACTGCTGCCACTGCCAGGATCAGAGTATATAATTGGCTATTACTACTACTGGACTGTTGGTATCCTAACAACAAAGAGTGACTCACCCCAAAGAACTACATCTAAGCCGGTCCGCAACTCCCTTTTCCTATAACCATCTTTCCCCCTACCTCTGGTCAGTGGGCTAGAAGGGACGTTAAAGCATTCTAGAACCCCAAATAAAGTAGGTTTTAGAAAAACCTAAGCCTAGGCTCCCTTTACATCCTCATTTTTATATTCTCGCGTTTTCCAGTGCTGGTGCATTCTCTACTGCAAGCATGCTCTCCATCAGGGGAGACTGTTGGGACCCAGGGTGCATGTGATGTCTGACGCATGCCTGCATGCTCTCCATCAGGAGAGGCTACTGGACCCAGGGTGCATTTCCACTTGATTTCTTCAAACCAAGGTCACCACTCAAATGCATTTGATATGTAATCCTGAATTTGGCTGCTATCTTACCAAAAAAAAGAGGCATTTCCCCCTTGCCCCTTGTGACTGTATTTGTTTTTGACTCTCTCTCTCTCTGTTTGTGTGTGTGTGTGTGTGTGTGTGTGTGTGTGTGTGTGTGTGTACATGAGTCCTGTGCCTTTAGAGACTAGAGAGGTCATTGATGTCCTGGAACTGGAGTCCTGAGATGCTGGGGATTGAACTCCGGTCCCTTGTAAGAGCAGTGATCCATCTCTCCAATCTCTGTGTCTGTATTATTAACTTCTATAAAATAACACAATGTACCTTTCCCCCGTGTATTTCTCTTGCTCATTGCTGGGTGCAGATACCTGGGCTACTGATTTCCAGTGCTGGTGCATTCTCCAGTGCATACATGCTCTCCATCAGGGGAGACTGTTGGGACCCAGGGTGCATGTGAGGTCTCTCCCTCTCACCTTCATGATGCAAACGGTTCTGTGGGGAACATCTCTATCATGCTGTCCTTGAGACCCCTGTGTGACTTCATTAGAATTTATACCCAGAGGAGTGTGTGGGATTTCAGATTCTCAGCAGCTGGTGCTTCCAGCTTGGTTTCCTAAACACCACTAGACAAGCAGATCACGCTGTGCATCTACAGGAAGTACGCAGAACCATCTATGAATTGGTCATCCAAGAAGCAAATGCAGGGATGTTGGGAGCATGACGGTTTTACGCCTACAAATCATTAAGGAAACCAGAAACACGGAGCATGCAGGACTTTCTTTCCAAAGGAAAGGATGTATGGCCTATTTTTTTTCCACTCAGAGGGCTAGGAATTAAAGGTGATTGACAGTTTGGTGGTCTGTTGGACCAGGCCATATCAAGCTTCTACAACCAAGACTAGAGATAGCTAATAGTCTAAATGGTTCTTACATTATCTGTCTAGCCAGGAGCTCCCCAAAGCTCCCACAACCAGGACTGAGAGTGGCTAATAGCCCAAATGATATCTGTATGACCGAGAGGATGCCAGATCCTTCCCTAGGCCCTTAAATGGAATACGTGTAGCCTAGCTCTAGGACAAATCTTCTTGGAAGAAATGACGTGCATTTGAGTTGAGTTTTGAAGTAATTATGCCTTCTTGTACACTGAGGACTGCATTATACCAGGAAACTTTTTTCCAAGTCATACTCTGTTTAAATATACTGACAATGGCTTCAGACTCCTGGAGTTTGATCCAGCCCAGCTAAGTTGGCCTGAACCGAGTTTCGATTCTCGACCCTTGGAGAGATTGTTTTGCTGCCAGCCATGGCACCTGTAAGGGACCTTACCGTAGGAGGAACTACTGATGGTGTTCCGCTATGTGGTCAGGTTGTCAAGCTGCCTTCATAATATTTATGTTTATATGTATAGATTTGTGCTGTTCTTAACTTTGGTCAGAGAAACTCCTTTTAGCTATGGGCAGTAGTTAGTGCGGAGATTTATTAACTGGTCAAAGGCTGAGAATAAGAAACTAAGGGACTGCTGAGCCCTGGATGGGACATCTATATCAATCCCTTACCTCGAGGCACAGAGAACATTTGTAAAAGTATCTTTTATTCTTCTGCTGCAGTTGTCATCTTGGAGTCTGCTAACCTAGGCCTCGTCCTGGAAGCTTCTAGCCTCTGTACAAACGATTCTAGAATGAGAATGTTTTCAGTCTCTGAGACTTTGCTAAATAATCTCGTCCTTTCTACTTCTTTCTGAGCTCAAGCTGTGCTACTTCAAAACTCCTAAGATGACTGATTTAATCTGGTGTCTCTGTCTCTCCCGAATTGCTCTGCTTGCCCACAAACTAACTCTAGCAATCTCTTTTAATCTCCTAGCTCCTTCTGCTCCTTCCTTGTAGTGCCAAGGAAGTGTTAGTGAATCCCAAAAGACCGGACAGGAACTGATCCCATGTAAATCACACCAGGGCCTTTATTTAAGCTAGCCTGGGTTCAGCCCACTGCTGACACGCAGGACAGGACGGTTTTGGTTTTGGTGGAGAGGAGCCCCAAACATCTATGGAGTAAGGTTTTATAGAAAGTGGCGTGTGTGTGTGTGTGTGTGTGTGTGTGTGTGTGTGTGTGATTCTAGTGGCAAGCATCTAATTGGAAAGCTACTATGGCCTTTAGCATAGTTGGTTGGTGCTGGTAATCAAACCATAAACTTAATTTCTGTTTCTCTCTGCATTGGTGGGTGTTAGGAAGCAGGCGGTGGGCTTGTTGGGGATTAATGTATGTGAAAACACTGGATTTGTTGGGGAAAATTAACCTGGAGACACAGGTTTTGTTGGGGTTAGCCTAGAAACTGGAGCCAGGCTAAGGTTTTGCTGGGGAGGGGTGGGTAACTTGGAAACTAATGCTAGGTACCAGCCTGTTGGTTTACCTAAGTTCAGGTTCTCGAAAATGGAGTCTGAGCTTAAAGAATTTGGTCCCTCACTGGTTTGTTCTGTCTTCACTATATCTAACTTGTTCTCTCTTCAGCCTGTGTAAAACTCTCCAATAAAACTGCTCTTACAGGAAAGAGCTTCCCCATCTACATCCAGCCTGTCAGTTCTCACAGTCCCTGCCAGGCCTGGTATCCAAGGGAAATGACCTCACTGACCAAACCACCGCAACAGGGACATTCATAGCCTCCACTGAGCCAGCAGACCAGTTCCATTCACTCACACACACAAATATAAAGGGGCTTCATGCCTGCTTCCCCCATATCCCCCGCTCGGCTCCAAAGGGTAAGAAAAGCTCCTCCTATTACTGCCCCAGCTTTATAAATGACGGGCGCCAATCCCCGAAGCCTCAAATCCAATGCCTTATGGCAAATTGATGTCACCCATATTTCCCAACTCAGTTGACAAAAATATGTCTTTGTTACCATAGATACATACTCACATCTTATACGGGCTACAGCTGGATACTCAAAAAAGGTTAATTCACCATATGCTCTCCATCTTTGTCATCATGGGCATTCCTCAACAGAAAAAAATATATATATAGCAGCCCTACCTTCACTAGCTCTCAATTCAAAACCATCTGCATATATTGGGAAATTGACCACCATACTGGGATCCCCACAACTCTCAGAGCGAAGGAATAGTAGAAAGAACACATCAAACCCTAAATGCCCAACTTCTAAAACAAAAGGCAACCGCCTACCCACCTAATGTACAATTAATAATGGCTCTGACTATACTAAACAGGTTTAACATCTACAAAAAACTCCAAACACCCTCCTGTCTCCCTCCATTGATGCACACCAAAATTAACTCCCCCATCCTAGTGTGATGACGTGATCCTTTTGGATGGAATTTGGAAGGGACCAAACCCTTCCCTTACATCTGGGAGGGGTTTCATTTATGTTTTCTCACAGGATCAGCCTAAGCCTGAGTTCCTGCCTGAAATGACTGACACCATCTCACTAACCTGGCTTGCTCTACAGGCTGGTTTTATGTGTCAACTTGACACAGGCTGGAGTTATCACAAAGAAAAGAGTTTCAGCTGGTGAAGTGTCTCCATGAGATCTAGCTGTGGGCATTTTCTCAATTAGTGATTAAGGAGGAAGGGTCCCTTGTGGGCGGTACCATCCCTGGGCTGGTAGTCTTGGGTTCTATAAGAGAGCAGGCTGAGCAAGCCAGGGGAAGCAAGCCAGTAAGAAACATCCCTCCATGGCCTCTGCATCAGCTCCTGACCTGCTTGAGTTCCAGTCCTGACTTTCTTAGGTGATCAACAGCAATGTGGAAGGTGTAAGCTGAATAAACCCTTCCTCCCCAAATTGTTTCTTGGTCATGATGCTTGTGCAGGAATAGAAACCCTGACTAAGACACCTGCCTTTCACCGGCAGGTCAGGGACAGAGGAGGAGGAGGAGGCAGAGGAAATGCCACACCCAAAGGAACAACAAGATGTCCTGGAAGGACACCCATGACCTGGTGACTGCCGCCCAGGCCATGTGCCCTCCACAGTCTCCCCTCTCCCCTATTCTCATAGCTGATTTGTCCTTCTTCCTACTAACTCTGCTACTGCCCAGCCTCTCCCTAGCCTTCCCAGCACCTACCACTGGAGATCCTTTGCTAGGAAAACCTACAACAGACACAACAAAATTATAGGAATCCAGGACTACCCATTCGAAGGATGTCAGACTAGGATTGAGGTACCCCTACACCCAGACTCCATCTCCACTGTCCCCCGCCCTTTCCTCTGCTTTCCTTATTGAGCACAGGTGAATGTCTCCATGCGGTCTCCACATATGGAGGCTGCAGATGCTGGAGCTGCAGAAAGGAATCCACCAGCTGCAGCAGCACCATGCTCACCAACCTTAAGACTCATTTTCAGCTCTCCATCAGCGATTCGTCGGATGAACGTTGGTGAACAGGAGTCCTGGGTAAACTCTACCCTAATGGCCATGCCAAATACCCCATAGCTGACCTACATGTCTCCTGTGAGCTTGTCCCCAACTCCAAATCAGTCTTTACCCATGTTAATTAATATTCTTCAAGAGGAAAATCGATCTCAGAAGGAGCTCCAAGCCACCCTCTCCTGGCTACAGTACATCCAATATACAGCGACCTTGTTTAACCACCCACCCCAACTCTACCCAAGGCGTTTTCTGGGCTTCTCTCTCCCGACCATTATTAGCAGCTGTTCCCATTAACATGCCCCTTCATGAGCGCCATGGATCCTTACCCACAAGGAAAGCACGGGACATCCCTCTCTCTGACCTACCACCCACTTCTGACCCCCCACCCCTGCCGTGCAGGGCCCTCCTCGAAACCCCATCTTACATGTGCCCGTGACATCACCATCTCCAAGTCAGTATTGTTAACCCTTCTGCTCTCCTCTGGGGAAAAGGCACTACAGATTCCTGTATTAACACCGCTTCCCAAGCCTCCTGCACCCCAGTGAGAATTGTTGCCAGGTTTATCTCCATGAACCTGAAGAACTCCCCTTGCAGGTGGGAGGAAGCCAGAAGAAGAGAGAGCTCTTCATCTCTCTGCTTGTTGGACTGGGCTTAGAGGTCTCACGGGGTTTGACAGGAACCGCTGGAGCGGCTCTCCTCCAAACACAACATCTGGCACCCACAACATGCACCCAGTTGACAGATACCACAGCTGGCGGCCCACACAGACCCACAGTGGAACTCTGGATCAAACAAAGACCATGAGTTACCCTGGCCCATGGCACTAGCCCCAAGACCCTGGCCTTCCCACTCTGAAGACAGACACTCTGTCTTCTTCCCACTTTTGTTTCTAGGTAGAGTTACTGTACCAACCTCCATCTTCTAAATCCAGACAGTCCAACCAACAAGGACTGCTCTCTCTACTTCCACCTTGCACACACCCCCCCCCCACACACACACACACCTTCTAGCAATACCAGTTAAGAAAAAATACATTTGGGAGAAAAAGGACCTGCCTCTAGAACAAACATCCAGCAGCCAAGTGTGGCAGAGCAGGCTCCTCCCCCTCCATGAAGGAGAAAAGAGTCTGACAAACAAAACCATAATGGACGCGCTCTTGCTGCTGAGAATTCAGAAAAAAATAACCACACCTAAAACCCTTCTCCCAAGAATTCATGCTTCTTTGTTTAAATGCTTATTCTTCTCCATAGCAGGAACACCTGAAACAATGTTTGTGCTTTTAACCCAAAATTATTCTAAAATTTTCAATTTGTTTAAAATTTCTTTTACGCTTCAAAAATCATTTTAATCTCCTCCTCCCCCCTCCCTACCCTGAAGGTCAAACCAACTATGTTAATAACCATTATTTAATCATTAATTAAGAAAATAATACTATCTACTTAAGCCAGTTCCTTTTACTGTAACTGCCTTTCCCAGATACATAGTTAATATGGTATTTTCTTTCTCAGCTACCTAAAGCAGATAAATTCCCAACTCTACCATCTGCTTTCCTGAATACAACACAGGTAACTCCCACTTAAAGGATTCCTTCCAGGACTAAGACTTCTTCAACTTTTTTTCTAGGTCTAAAACAACAGACCACCGATATGCTCCCAATCAAACTGTTACAAGCTTAGCATGAGCATTACACCCTAACCCGATTCAGACATCCCCTGCTGGGTTTCCGCTCCCCTGATAGGATTATTCTACAAGTTTTCTCTACAAAAGGGGAAAAGACAGCTCTGCCACTAAGGCCAGACAGAGGCCCACCTGCTGTCTTCTTGGACCTGTCTGGAGCTGTGAAACTACCTTTGTCTAGACGCCTCATCTGACTGAAGGCTTTCGTTTTCTTTTTTTTTTTTTTTTAATTTTCTAAATTATTTGTTTACATTCCAAATGCTTTCCCCTTTCCCGTTTCCCCCTCCCCATATGTCCCATAAGCCCTCTTCTCTCCACTCATTCTCCAATCACCCCCTCCCCTTTCTCTGTCCTGGTACTCCCCTACAATGCTGGATCAAGCCTTTCCAGGATCAGGGGCCTCTCCTTACTTCTTCATGGGAGTCATTTGATATGCTAATTGTGTCAGCAATTAAAAACAATGAATTCATGAAATTTTTAGGCAAATGTTTGGAACTGGAAAATATCATCCTAAGTTAGGTAACCCAGTGACAAAAGAATATGCATGGAATGCAATCTCTGATAAGTGGATATTAATTAGCCCAGAAGCCCTGAATACCCAAGACTGAAGACTTTCAAGGCAAGCAAATGCTTAGATCTGCAGGTGACAGCCTTGGGTCCTTCCAGTGACAGATGAACTCTTGCCAGAGCCTAATGGCTACTGAACTTGGGGAAACTTACATGATAGTAAGAAAAATGTTATGTCTATGTAAATAAAACTAATGTTGTTTAAGACCTATGTTAATACCCTCATAACCTCTGTACAAACTCACTCTCAATTTCAATCCACTGAACAATTAATTGATCCAATACGCCCTTATCTTCCCAGCCCCCACCCCTTGTTACCCCTCTGGCTTATGTTGTGTTCTATTTTAATGCTTACAGCCCATCACACCCAAAATTTTAACTACAAATAACATAGACAGTCACGCCAATGACACCTCCCCTTTAAAAAGAAAAGAAAAAGGTGAAGTTGTGGGGGGAGTGGAACCTTGTCACCAGACAGAAAAACTTATAAAGCCAAGCAGATTAAGAAACCCAGCCGGGGCAGTGGTGGTGCACACCTTTAATACCAGCATTTGGGAGGCAGAGGCAGGCAGATTTCTGACAGCCAACCTGGTCTACAGAGTGAGTCTAGGACAGCCAGGGCTACACAGAGAAACCCAGTCTTGAAAAAAAGAAAAACAAAACAAAGCAAAGCAAAACAAAACAAAACCCCAGCAATTCTCATAATTGAGAAGAGCAGGTGTTTGAATCTGCTTCCAGCCAGGTTCTTGTCTGACAGCGCCTGCGCTGCCACGGTACCAAGTATTGGGCTTAGGCCTGGGGGACTGACAGAAGACACAGACTCTGGTCACTCAGTAAGGAGAATGCCAAAGTTTTACTGAGGGACCAGCAATTTATACTTGAGGCCAGGAAAAACAACAGGAAAAAATAATCATAGCCATAGGTCAGGCACCTGGGAAGTCCCTACCACACCTGGTGGGCGGGAAAACAATCAAGCTGAGCCACAGGAAGTTCTCTCTCAGGAAACCTGTGCAAACAGCTCAGCTGGGGGTGTTGGGCTAAGTTCACGATGCCCAACACCCATCCTGGAGCACAAGACCACAACACCCCACTAAGAAGACCATGGCAACTGGTCATGTAGCATAGAGCCCAGAGTTCTCCATGCTAATGAGCCCTGGGGTTTAGCCAATAATCTTCCCTTCCCAGACATTCTTTCCTGCAAAAGGTATTTAACCTCTGGTACACCCTGAGTAAGTTGTATGCATTCATTTTCTATCATAAATAAACAGTTTGGACAAGCAAGGACTGTCTCTCTCATCAAGAACTGCTGTAGTGGGAAGTCTTCGTTTTCAAGCTGTGCTGGCTAAGTGTCCTGCAGAAGGTCCCTCTAGCGCAGGACACTCACCCCTGAGCTAAGCTAGAGGTCCCCCTCCCCCACTCTGGCTCATCACCAGCCCATGGGCCATTCCCAACTCCTGGAAGTTCCCAGCAGCATCTGGGTGTCCCAGAGTTTGGGAACCACAGTCTCAGCTCCAGCCGTTTCTCACTTGGGCTGGGGCCTCCCATTTTAGGCTGCGTTCTGCCACCCTTAGCGGTGTGTTGGCATGTCCCATGAGCCTGACACCCTGATGGTGGCAAGGATGGAATGTAGCCTAGAGAGCCTGCTTTTTGTCTGCCCGAGCAGCATTCACATACCCCAGGGGCAAGGCAGAACTCAGACCACAGAGTCTCTCTCTGAACTTGGAGCTCATTTATTCAACTAGACTGACTGGCCAGCAAGCTCCTGGGACCCACCACCTGTGCCCACCCTGCACTGGGAGCATAGGTGCATGCTTCTGCACCAGGCGCCAACCTTTAGCTGCCAGCCCATCTCCCCAGCTCTGCATCTTGCGTTCCCATCACTCTCCTTCACTCTCTATCTCTCCCTAGAGTCTTCCAATCACTCTTCAGACCCTCCCCTGACCAGAGTTCCTGCTTGCTCAGTAGATCCTTATTTCAACAAGTTTCCCTTTCAAACCTAATCTCTAATTGGTTCTTTTTCATTATTGTTTATTCCGGCCAATGACGTGCCTCAGCAGGTAAAGGCAATCTCTGCTAAGCTTGACAACCTACATTTGTTTCCCAGGATGGACGTCCCTCCCAAAACACACAGGGAGCTGGAAGGATTCTAGGAGCCAGAGGGGATGGAAGACACTGAGTCAACTAAGCAGGTGCACATGGGCTCCCAGAGACTGAAGCTGCACACGTGGGCCTGCAGGGGTCTGCACCAGGTCCTCTGTGTGTATGTTATGGCTGTTAGCTTAGTCTTTTGCAGGACTGCTAACTGTGAGAGTGGGTGTCTCTGACTCTTTTGTTCCTGTGTGGTTTGCCCTGCCCAACTCTGGTATGAGGGCTTTTGCCTTGCCTTAGTCTATTCTGTTTAGTCCTGATTGGTTGTCTCTCTTGGAGGCCTACTCTTTTCTGATGGAAGACAGACGGTGTACTGGCTGGTTTTGTGTATCAACTTGACACAGGTTAGAGTTATCACAGAGAAAGGAATTTCAGTTGGGGAAGTGGCCCCATGTGATCCATCTGTGGGGCATTTTCTCAGTTAGTGATCAAGGGGTGAAGGCCCCTTGTAGGTGGTACCATCCCTGGACTGGTAGTCTTGGGTTCTGTAAGAGAGCAGGCTGAGCAAGCCAGGGGAAGCAAGCCAGTAAGAAACATCCCTCCATGGCCTCTGCATCAGCTTCTGCTTCCTGACCTGCTTGAGTTCCAGTCCTGACTTCCTTTAGTGATGAACAGCAGTATGGAAGTGTAAGCTCAATAAACCCTTTCCTCCCCAACTTGCTTCTTGGTCATGATGTTTGTACAGGCATAGAAACCCTGACAGAGGGGGGAGTGGATCCAGGGAATCGGGGAGGAGCTGGGAGGAGTGGAAGGAGGGGAAACTGTGGCCAGGATGTATTGTATGAGAAAATTAAATTAAAATGTATATGTTAAAAATTAGAAGACCTCACCCAGCAAGGGATGGGAGCAGATGCAGAGTCTCACAGCCATATATTAGGGGGAGCTCAAAGAGTCCTGCAGAGAAAGGGGAGGAAGGATTAGAGGAGCCAGAGGAGTCAGAGACTCCACAAGAACACAGCCCACAGAATCAAATGATCAGGATTCATGGACACTCACAGAGATTTGGGGAGCCTGTAGGGGTCTGCTCTAGGTTCTCTGTGTACATGTTATGGTTGTATAGCTGGTGTTCTTGGGGGACTCCTAACAGTGGAAGCAGGGGCTATCTCTGACTCTATTGTCTGCTTATGGTACCATTTCCTCCTACTGGGTTGCTTTATCCAGCCTTGGCATGATGCTACGTGCCTGGTCTTATTGTAGCTTGTTATGCCGTGTTTGGTTGATATCCCTGGGAGGCCTGCTCTTTTCTGAGGGAAGGCGAAGGAAGAGTGGATCTGGGAAGAAGGCAAGTGGTGGGAAGAGACTGGGGGTGGGGAGGAGAGAAAGAGGAAACTGCAGCCAGGATGTAATATATGAGAAAAGAAAAATAGAAACTTAAAACAAAACCAAACCAAAGGACACTAGTCCTAGAGGATCCACTGCCCCCTTCTGGGTCCCTTGGATACTGCACATATGTTGTCCATAGACATACATGCAGATAAAGCACCCATACACATAAAATAAATAAATCTGAAACATCACCGACCAAATGACAAACATAATCTGTTTTTTGTTTTTTGTGTGTGTGTGTGTGTGTTTTGAAACAGGCTCTCTACACGTCGAGAGCCAGTCTCAGCTTGTCCTGAGGGGTCCTGAGGAAGGGGTGCTTTGGAGTGGCAGAACAACAACTCAGAGTCAATCATGAATGCAAGCTGAGGGCTCTGTGTTCTGCTTGAGATAGCTAACTCTCTCCTGCAGACCAAAGCCCAGTATTTTATTGTGCATAAGCTACTTCCTTAGGAATTGAATATTAATTCAATCATTTACTCCAGGTTCCCTTTTGATTATTCCACAAATCAGTATGACTCTAAAGACAGAGCCACATGGCCAAAGCTGCCGAGTTCTTATGATTGCTGAAGTTGGAACATGCCTCCTTGTTCTATAATATTATCATCAGCTTTCTACTTCCCAACTCCTTCACTGCCTTGGCTTTGCTGTCCTGGAACTTGCTCTGTAGACAGACCTTGAATTCAGAGATCTGCATAGCTCTGTCTCCGGAACGCTGGAATTAAAGTCATGTACCACCACGCCTGGGCCTAAGCTTTTCTTCACCTAGAACTTGCTCTGTCCCAGGCTGGCCTTGAACTCAGAAGTCTGCTTGCCTTTGTCTCCTGGGATTAAAGATATGTGTCACCATGACTGGGACTAAGCTTTGAATGTTCACTATTCTTCAAGATCTGGATCAAAAGCCTGTGTCTTCTAGCCTAAAGAGCTGGATCACAAGTGGGCCATTTCTGGATTGTAGTTCATTCCAGATTAAAAATCCAAACTATTCCTTGGTCAACTGCAAACACAAACAATAAACTTAGCTGGGTGGGCTTGCCTGAAGGGCTGTCCTGAAGGTCACAAGGTACCATTTTGCTGAGGAACACCAGACACATTCTCCATTCCTAGAATCATGCTGTTTCTGATTATCATGGAGTCATTAACCCTGGCATGGGGAGGAGAAATATAAATTCTCCCT
Source organism: Apodemus sylvaticus (assembly GCF_947179515.1). Taxonomy (NCBI): domain Eukaryota; kingdom Metazoa; phylum Chordata; class Mammalia; order Rodentia; family Muridae; genus Apodemus; species Apodemus sylvaticus. Next base: position 79,125,418 of record NC_067480.1, on the reverse strand, counting down.
GAAGGAGAAATATAAAATAAAACATATACATTATTATATAAACAAGCCTTGTGCCTACAGTAACCATCAGAACTTGAGAAGACCCCCATGCCCTGCTGGCTCTGCTCCGGTGGTGGAAACTATGTCATCTACATGACCCTTGCTTCCCTAGAACTGTTATGTAGTCCTGGCTGGTCTCAAACTCACAGAGACCTGCCTCTACCTCCCCAGTTCTGGGATTAAAGGCCTGTGCACATGCCTGGCTGGATAAAATTATTACCTTCATTTTAACATCTAATTTTATGGCTTCTCATCGCCTGTAGAATGACTATTGTATTTATTTCTCTTTAAGATATTTTTTCAGGTTGTCCTTTCTATAGCATTTGGCAACCTTTTTTTTTTTTTTTTTTTACTCCTCTTTGAGGACTCACTGCTTTTTTTTTAATTAATTAATTAAATTATTTATTTGGTTTTTTGTAGACATGGTTTCTCTGTATAGCCCTGGCTGTCCTGGAACTCACTCTGTAGACCAGGCTGGCCTCGAACTCAGAAATCCACCTGCCTCTGCCTCCCAAGTGCTGGGATTAAAGACGTGCACCACCACCGCCCGAGGACTCACTGCTTAAGGAAGCTCAAGGGATGAGATGAGAACCTTGCCAGAGAAGCCCAGACAGACATATTTAGCACATCATAGAGTCACCCAAATCAGAGACTAAAAAAACCAAGACAATATCTTTATTTACAATTTTTTTCACTTCCTTTTAACACCTTAAGCTAAACAAAACCATAAAAGGAAATGAAAAATATAAATTTTAAGTTAGAAGATATTTAAAAATAAAACAAAAAACATGTGTGTTGAGGAAGAGATGTAAGCAGTAGAAGACACAGATAGGAGCCGTAGAGAAAAAGGTCAGAGATTTAAAACCCCAAAGACAGGCATAATGGCTCAAACCTGAAATTCCAGGACATGGGAAGTATAGGGAAGAGGATGAATAATTCAAGGTCATGGAGTTCAAGTTATGCAGTGGGTTTGAGATCAGCATAGGCCGCAGGAGAGCCTGCCTAAAAACTAGATGAAGTTAGGATTTTCTGTGTTTTAAGACACTATGAGGGAAAAAAGACAAAAAACATAAAGAGTTGACAAGAAGGTGTGGAAGCACAGAGAGGGGGAGAAAAGGGGGGCAGAGAAGGGAGAGAGGAGGAGAGAGACACAGAGAGGGGAGAGATGGGGGAGAGAGGGGGAAGAGGTGGGGGAGAGAGGGGGAAGAGGTGGGGGAAGAGGTGGGGGAAGAGGTGGGAGAGAGAGAGAGGGGTAGAGAAGTGGGAGAGAGAGGGAAGAGAAAGACAGAGAAGGGGAAGAGAGACAGAGTGGAGAGAGAGACAGAGAGAGAGAGAGAGAAAGAGAGAGAGAGCACTAGAAAGCAATAACCTAATCCCCTCTCTGTTGTAGAAAATATTAATCCTGGCCTGGGACTTCTACCCCACCTTAGACCATTTAAGTTCCTGGATGAAAAGACACACACTGCTTTATATTTACAATAAGCCTCAATCAACACAAGAGCTGGGCACCTGTGTCTGCTTCAGCTAAATGTTCCCTCGTGTGTTTGCCCTGGCAAAACACCATCCAACCGACTTTCTAAAGAACCCGTGAGTTTCTCATCACTTGTCTTCCACTCAGACTCCCTGGGACAACCAGTCTCGGAGGCCCCAAATCGGAATTAGAATACAAGCAGCATTAGGCCACCCCACCTCGCCTCTCAGTAGCTGTCTTAGGGTTTCTAGTGCTGCGATAAGGCACCGTAACTGTGGTGGTTTGGATAGGTTTGGTCTCCATAGATTCACGTGTTTTGATGCTTGGCACCGTTAGAAGGCGTGTCCTTATTGGAGTAGGTCTGGCCTTGTTGGAGAAAGACCATCACTGTGTAGATGAGCTTTGAGTTCTCCTATACTCGAGCTGCACCCAGTGTGGAATCAGAGCCTCCTGCCTGCCTGCCTGCCTGTGGAGGACAGTCCCCTTTTGCTGCTTTCAGATCAAGATGTAGAGAACTCTCAGCTCCTCCAACACCAGGTCTGACTGGACACTGCCATGCTTCCCACCATGATGATAACGGACTAAACCTCTGAAACTATAAGCCAGCCCCAATTAAAATTTTCCTTTTATGAGAGTTGCCTTGGCCATGGTGTCTCTTCACAGAAATAAAGTCCAAGCTAAGACAATGACCAAAAGCAACTTGAAGAGGAAAGGATTTATCTTGGTTTACACTGCAGATAACAGCCCATCATTGAGGGAAATCAGGGCAAGAACCCAAGGAAGGAACCTGAAGGCAGGAGCAGAGGCAGAGGCCACGGAGGGCTGCTGCTTACTGGCTTGCTCTCCAAGGCTTGCTCATCCTGCTTTCTTATAGAACCAGGAGAACCAGCCCTGTTAACTGTGATCTGGGTTCTCCCACATCAATCATCAATCAAGAAAATGCAACACAGGCCTGCCCACAGGCTAACCCTGGGTGGGGCATTTTCACAATTGAGATTCTCTCTTTCCAAACGACTGACTTGTGTCAAGGTGACATAGAACTTGCCAACACAGCAGGCCCCTTCTCCTAAATGTTCTGCTTCTTCTCAGTAAATACAGACAGGTGGCAATGCCTTTAACTCAAGTCTTTAAAAGGCATTTGTGCAAGCTGCCATGGATTCTTAGAGGCGTCCCCTTGAAGATGCTTTGGTTTGGTGGGCACGGTAGTGTTGCCCTATGGCTTCTTCAGCTGAGATCCACATCGGTGACATTGGCAGAGCAGACTTGGGGCCCCAAGGTGGACACAGAACACTCTTGTCTGTTGGTGGGTCCTGTGGCAGGGCAGAGCTGCTCTGCTGGGCCTACACAAGCAGGGTGACGTTGATACAGAAGAGATGGGTACTTCTCAAATTCTCCCTCTTTGATGGAGTCACCCCAGTGGGTACAGGATGTGGTATAGTGCCTATGGAAGCAGTGTGAGACCAAGAATGGGTTCAATGCCAGGCTTGGTGGCTCCCAGCAGGAGAATCTCTGTGAGCTCCAAGCCAGCCTGGTCTATGTAGTAAGTTCTGGACAGTCAGAGAGACACAGTGAGACCCTGTCTTATTTTGTTTTTTGTTGTTGTTTGTTGTGTTTAAGAGTGGGTTTGGTTTTACAAGGTACCATGTAATGTTGACCTGGCTAGAGGGTTGAGTTCCTACCTTGTATCAATGCAAGAAGTATGTGGCCCTTAAACTGGCTTCAAGGTCCTTGAGGGCTGCAGGATTCTCCAGTAGCAAAATCGTCTACTGTCTGTGGTATCTTCTGAGGTTGATGACATCACCTAGCTTACCTTTCCTGTCCTGGAAAGACATTGTTGTTTCCTAGAAGATTCCAATGAGGTATCAGAACAGGAACACAAAGTTTTTCACTTTTTTTTTAAACCAAAACCAGCTCTGACAAGATTCATCCTCGGGGATGCTGAGATGACTTACTGTTTCAGTTCCCTGCTGATCCGGCCTCACTTGAAGATGTTTCCAGAGACTTGCTTCTAGAACCGCAACAGCGTCAGGGGTGGCTGCTGATTCCTGATGACCTCAGTTTATCCAGTCGTTTAGATGGATTCAGTCAGAACTTCAGTCAAGCCTTGAATGTTCTAATATACCGAAACTGGATAACAAATGCTAAAGCTAGCTTTCTTAAGTCTAACCAAATTTTCCAATTTTCCTACCCCTTCCTTGAGAGAGAGAGAGAGAGAGAGAGAGAGAGAGAGAGAGAGAAGCAAGAAGAATTGCTCCCCGATTCAGCAGGAAGAAGTTGTGGAGAGTTGGAGAGTTATCATCCTGATTCCTTGGGTTTGAGAGTCTGGTTATGGTTATTTTTATAAATTATAGATCAGTTGTCATTTTAAGGGATTTTAAGGGATAATTTGAAATTGGTCATAATTTTGGATAAGGAGGAAACTAAATAGAGAGCTTAGACTTTGGGATTTCTGTCTTTCCTCTTCTCTATCTTTTCTTTCTTAGGTAAAAGGTGGGGGTTGAAAAGAAAAAGGGGGATAGAGTGATATTATAAGAAATTAGATATACAGGGATGGATTGCTGGACTTATTTGCAGTGCATTTGGCCTAATGCTGCTTGTAGTCTTATGTTAATTTGTGTCCCCCAAATTGTTTGCAATTGGTAAAGAAAGATGCCAGCAGCCAATGGCTGGGCAGGACAGACAGAGGCGGGGCTTGAGGATTCTAGGGCTTGGGATGGAAAGGAGATGAGAGGTGGAGGCAAGGTGGAGGCGAGGTAGAGGAGGGGAGATGCCATGCCTGAGGAGAGTGGAGGACAGGAAGGCATGGCCGCTGAGTGTGAACCAGAACACTCCCAGGACAGCCAAGGGAGAAGAAAGAATTTAGTAAGTGATAACTCGGGATTATCAACAGCAGGAGGATTAAGTTCACTGGAGCTTACGAAGTGGCCCAGTTATTGTGCTGATGAAGGAATATTAAAATATAAAGGCTGTGTGTGTGTGTGTGTGTGTGTGTTTCTTTAGGGAACCCAGAACATTGGGGTGGGAAGTGTGAACACACCATCAGGTTTTATATATATAAAATATTACTACAGTCTTACAAAGGTACCATGTAATGTTGACCTGGCTAGAGGCTTGAACTCATTACCTTGTAGCAATGCAAGAAGTATGTGGCCCTTATACTGGGTTCAAGGTCCTTGAGAGATGCAGGATTCTCCAGTAGCAAAATCTCCTACTGTCTGTGGTATCTTCTGAGGTTGATGACATCACCTAGCTTACCTTTCCGTCATGGGAAAACATTGTTGTTTCCTAAAAGATCATAGCAAAACCTCAGAACAAGCACGCAAAGTGTTTCATTTCCTTTTTTTTTAAAAAAAAAGAAAGAAAGAAAGAAAGAAAGAAAGAAAGGAAGAAAGAAAGAAAGAAAGAAAGAAAGAAAGAAAGAAAGAAAGAAAGAAAGAAAGAAAGAGAAAGATTTTATTATATGTGTAAAATGTTTTGCTTGGGTGTCTGCCTTTATACCTGTGCACCGTGTGCATATTAGTTGTCTACAGAAACTAGAAGAGGGTACCAGGAGTTACAGACAATTGTGAGCCACTGTGCTGGTGCTGGGAACTGAACCCAGGTGGTCTAGAAGAGTAGCCAGTGCTCTTACCCACTGAGACATCTCTCCAGAAATCCCCCCACCCCACCCCCTTTTTTTTTAATAGGCAAGGTCATCTTGGGTCTTTGTGATTTTCTCTGATTGATGTTTTGGAGTCGTTCCTCCAGTGTCTCTGTTTCTGTCTCTGTCTGTCTGTCTGTCTCTCTCTCTCTCTCTCTCTCTCTGTGTGTGTGTGTGTGTGTGTGTGTGTGTGTGTTTGTTATATGTGTTCACTTGGCTGTGTGCTCATATGAATGTGGGAGCATGTATGTGGGCTTGTGTGAATGAGGGCAGAAGTCAATGTTTCATAAGCTTCTTTTAAGGCTACCCACCTTGTTTTGAGACAGGGACTTTTGCAGAATCTAGAACTCACTGATATGGTTAGGCTGGCTGTCCAATGGGCCACAGGGATCCACCTGTCTCCTGCTATGACGACAACTTCCTGACATTACACTCAGCTTTTATATAGGGACCGGGAATACCAACTCAGGTCCTAGTGCTTGGGTGGTAAGCATGACACTGTCTGAGCCATTACCGCTGCTGCCACCCCCAGTACTTTAGACAGCACCTACTTGGGGTTGTTGTTGTTTTGTTTTGTTTTGTTTTTGTTTGTTTTTTGCTTTCATCCTTCTTTGCATGAGAGAAGCCTATCTAGAAATTCCAGGAAGCCATCTTGCCAGAAGTCCCTGAAGACATCAGGGTTATACATTTTATTTAGACAGGATCTCGTATATCCCATGGTAGCCTCAGACTTCCCATGTAACTGAAGATGAATTTGAATCTATGCATCTCCTCCCGAGTGCTGGGATTACATTCCTGTATAACCATACCCTTCTATGCAGTGCTGGGGATTGAAAGCCAAGGGTTCATGCATGGTAGGCAAGAACTCTACAACTGAGCTGTATCTCTAGCTCCCAGAAATATATATTTTTAATGGGTTGATTTTACAGTATATGAATTATATCTTATAAAATGGTTAAAAGTCTGTGAGCTTAGGTTAAGCAAAGATTTCTTTGATATAACAAAAAATATAAGCCATTACAATTATATATAGGATTTCACCAAAAACAACAATAACACACAAAGTGGTCCATCCTATATAATTTTCACTTCCTAAAGGAAAAACTGTAAGAAGAATGCCCACTACATCAGGGGTTGCCAGGGGCTGAGAAATTGAGAGGCACTATGGGGAAGTTTGGGGGAAGTGGCAGAATTCTATTACAGCAGTAGATACAAAGGCCTCTGGATTGCACATTGAAGAGGATGAATTTTACTTCGTTTTTAAGTGGGGAAAACAAATGTAAAGTGTAGAAGTATTTTTGTGAGGGGTTCCACCTGTCTTAATTAGGGTTCCATTGCTATGAAGAGGCACCATGAACAAGATAACTCTTATAAGGACAACATTTAATTGGGGCTGGCTTACAGGTTCAGAGGTTCAGTCCATTATCATTAAGGCGGGCCATGGCAGCATCCAGGCAGGCATGGCTGGGGAGGAGCTGAGAGGAGGAGGGTCTCGAAACCCACCCCCCACAGTGACACTCTTCCTCCAACAAGGCCACACCTCCTAATAGTGCCACTTCCTGAGCCAAGCATATTCAAAGGACTACACTGCCCCACTCTAGCCCAAATAAAAGACAGCTGGTATTTTATTTACAAGCTGTTGGCACCGTGCAAGGCAGAGTCTGAGCTAGTCTAACCTACATCCAGCTGTATGCCTGTGTTACTTGCTTTTTTAGTCTGCTCCATGTGTGTCCCAGGGCAAGCTTCTCTTGGCCACTCACTCATGGTCCAGCCTCTCGCATGGCAACCTTCTTTCTCTCCTATATCCTTCTCCTCGTGGTCTCTACTCGAGACACTCCTACGTCATGGTTTGAATATGCTTGGCCCAGGAAGAGGCACTATTTGGAGGTGTGGCCCTGTTGGAGTAGGTGTGTCACTGTGGGCATGGGCTTTAAGACCCTCATCTTAATAAGGAACCATTCTTTCTCTTTGCTCATTGAATTGAATTTTGCAAAGCTAACCTTTCCTCAGGGTGACCTCATCAAAGTGTGTATGCATGTGTGTCTGTGTGTATATGTCTGCATGTGTCTGTGTGTGTGCGCATGTGTCTGTGTGCGTGCATGCGTGTGAGTGTGTGTGTGTATGTGTGAGAGAGAGAGAGAGAGTGTGTGTGTGTATGTGTGTGTGTGTGTGACAGGACACCTCACTAGATTCAGTTCTTTCCTTCCATCATATGTGGTAAGTTATTTCTCCACTGGTGAAACAAATCAATTCAAGCCAAATTAGAGTGTATAAAAGCAGGTTTATTGGGAAGCTGCTCTTGGGCTGGAGAGTCCATTGGTCTCAAGGAAAAAGGCGAGGGAAGTAGCCATTGGGGGGGGGGAGAGATGAGGGGACAGGGAAGAGAAAGAGCCCTCACAGAGAGGAGAGGAGAAAAGGGGGCAGAAAAGAGACTAAAAAGTCTGTCTTATATAGGGAAGTGTCTGTCGGGTAGGGGCAGCCCAGTCCCTGGGCTGATAGATCTAAGTAGTGGGTGGGGGTATGCCAGAGAGGGACTGAGGGATGCTGGGAGAACCTGGAGGCCAGATCTGCTTCAGTATTTATAGGCACCTCAGCTGTTTGTTCCCGGGGTCTGAAACCAAACACTGGGACTCTGTGGATGGAACCCAGGTTCTTTGGCTTATCCACAAGCTCCTTTACCTGCTGAGCCATCTTGCCAGGGGACTCCATTGGTTTGGGAAGTGCAATTTAGGCTACAATTCATCTCGGCTGGGCAGCCAAGGTGGGGGCAGCTCGGAGCAGCATGTGATTCACAACCAGAAAACAGAGTCCTGAATGTGTCAACTGACATCCAGTCAGTCAGTCAGCCTCGTGGAAGGTTCAACATCAGGTGCAGATCTTTCCAGGAACTTCTGTTCACAGCATTAAATACATTTCTCTCCACCCAAAAGATAATGTGTCCCGGTGTCCCTTTGACTGTCACATCAGAACCCTTTCATCCTTTCCCCATAGCGTCCAGGGCCATGGGAGCAAGCAAGCTGTAAGAACTAATGCAGGCATGAATGAATGCGTTTAAAGTGTAAGACATTTGAAGAGAGCAAAGCTACAATTCCTTTGGACTGGGATTTGGGCGTTCAAGTTCGCGTTAAGACTGCGGCTGTGCAAATGGAGGGACTTTTTGTTCGCTGTCCTAAACAAATAGAAGAATCCCGTATAATCACAGGGTCCCCAGAACCTCCATAACCCACAAAAGCAGGTTGCACAGCTCTTGGACGTCAGTAGAGTCTTTTGATTCTTTGGAGGGAGGGGTGGGTGGAGTCTTGGGCTAAATGCTGGGTCATTCAGCTCGAGCTGGGTGGCTGTAGAAGAGAGATATGGCTGAGGGGAGGAAGTTGAAGAGACAGGACTGTGTGCTCCAACGCTGCCTAAGCCTGCAGAACAAGGGGAGGGAGGGGCTCTGAGGGTGGGGAAATTCGACAGGAGGTGGGGGAGGGGAAGGCTTGCTGTACTTCCAGAAGCCTGGGAGCCTTGAAGCAGTGGAAGGCTAGAGAGAATTGCTGGGTGAGTTAGAACCAGGAGGGACAGGGACAGGGCAACACACAGAGAGGGAGAGGGAGAAGTCCTGTGTGTGTGTGTGTGTGTGTGTGTTAAAATTACATCTGTTTTTCCCCATGACAAAAATAAGCTGGCACGTGAGTCCATGAGAGGTTATTTGCAACTGTGAGCAGGAGTGACTGATGTGACAGACCAGCCTGGACAGAGGAGGTCAGGGTGACTGAAGGAATCCATTTTACCTGACTAAAGACCTTCCTTGTGAAGGAGTGTCCAGGCCTGCCAGAGAGCACCTGCTCTTGAATCTCAGAACCTAGAAGATCCCATAAAGTCTCTACAGAATGTTCCAGAAGCCTCTCCTCCAGTTCCCTGAGTGGACCAGCTACTTTGAATAAGGAGACACTTCAGATGGATCAGGTTTTCTGTAGAGAATCACAGAAGTTGTGGGGTTCTGGAGTTTTCTCTGGCCCAGGGGCCCCCAAGACAGGGTGGAGCAGCCACACCTGCCTCAAGTTCTGAGGAAGAGGGCGGAAACAGACAGCTCCCGCCCTCACTTTCTCCCCCACAATTGTGATAGGCTCCACTGGGGCATTGTGTGCCACACGGGCTCACTTCCCCAAATAGGCGACTGTATTTTTTAGAGTCTGACCATCCAGCCCTGGTAGGTCAGATGGCATGACTGGATCAGTGAGGGTCCTACACTTTACCAACTGACTTTGCATCTGGATGGAGCCATGGCCTCTTCAGTTCCTGCTGTTGCTGCTGCTGCTACTGTGGCTACAGGGCTGTGTCTCAGGTGAGAGACGGGTTGGTAGAAGAGAAAGACCACTTCCCCCTGTCTGTCCCGCACTGCCTTTTCTTGCTCTCTATCTTAATGTTTTGTGGGTTGGGGAAGGAGGTTGGGCTGACCCATGGGTCTTTACCAGAGACTGGTGTGAATGTCCCCTGCTAATATCTGGCCCCAGGCAGAGCTTAGCCAGGCTAAGATGTAGCCGTATCCTGTATATTGGCCTTTATCTAATGGGTTTTCTTGTTGCGGAGAAGGAGCATTTCATTTCCTCACAGAAATGACCTCTGTTTGGCCTTTGCCTGACTGCTGTGGGTATGAGTTCTTGTATCAAGTCTGCACACTTTAAATTTCGTTTTTCTCGGAATGCTGATGCCACATCCGGTCCCTCCGCTCTGACTGGAAGGGAACCAATCCTCAAAGGCCCTTCCCAACCTGAGGCTGCTCCGCAAGGGGCTCACTGGTTTCGGCCTGTCAAGGCAACCGCTTACCACTTCCTGTTCTGTTCTGGCTAGGGTGAGGGTTGGCAAACCCACCCTTTTCCAACTGACAGAAAATGAAGACACAAATGAACCCAGGACCCCAAGAGGTTTCTTCCAGGTGACTCTCATCTCTGCCACTTCAGGGAGAAGGTTCTTGAAACCCTGGGCTCAGCTGAGGGTAAATTCAAGAGGTCTGCTCTGTTCTGTTCACTTGGCAAGGGAAAAAGAAACCTCATAGCTTTAGCTACATTGACAAGCATGTTGAAAACAAGGGCAGATGGTGGGGCTTCCGGATCTTGACTGTACCCTCCCCCTCCCTCTGTCTCCTGAATTGCCCTGCCAACCACTGGCTCTGCCCTTTCTTCAACAGACTGGATTATGAAGGGCACAGAACACATTCATGTATTCATTCATATTCATTCTCTCCTCTCTCTCTCTCTCTCTCTCTCTCTCTCTCTCTCTCTCTCTCTCTCTGTGTGTGTGTGTGTGTGTGTGTGTGTGTGTGTGTGTGTGCACCCCAGCCCATCTCCTTGCCCTCCCAGCCCAATCCCAGTGTTACAGGTACAGATTATGATGACTTTTGTTTCCAGGCTAGCCTGAACTCACTGTGTATCCCAGGTTAGTCTTAAACTCTGGATTCCCCTACCTCACTCTCCCTCATGATATTACAGGCTTGTGCCGCATCTCATTCCTAGGTATAGAGACCAGATACTCTACCATCCATGTCCAGCCTGCGGTCTGCAGGACCCATGCATCCTGGCACAGTCATGACTTTGCCTGGTCAAAGTCAAGTCCCAATGTCAGAGAGTTGGATGAACAGTGAATACTGTATCTGTTGGCTGGCTCTTCAGTAGGGCTTAAGTGTGTGTGGCATACTTAATTTGTGTAAAGTAGGGTATTTAAAAATTAAGTACCATGGAGAGTGCTATTTAAAAGGTATCTAATAGAGGCAGGGGTGTGGCTCAATAAGGGGCAGGGGTGTGGCTCAGTGGTATAGTGCCAGCCTAACAGGCTTGAGGTAGGAGACGTAGAGGTGTGGTGATTCCCCACCACCTCAAACAAGACAAAAGGAGAGTGTGTCCAGGGAGGAGAAATAGAGGAGGAAAAACTATTATTGAGAGAAATAATTCTTCATCATTTTTCCGGATATTGGACCTTCTTGTGGCCTCAGTAGTTTGTGCTTTCTGGTTCCAGAGCTTGATGAGCTGTTTGTGTCTGCATCTGTCTCCCTGAGGGCAGGGCCTGGGTCTGACCTGAAATCCTGAGTGCCCCCCTGAAGCCCGGAAAACATCCAGAGGAACAAGGACTATGTCTGATGGAGCTCTTGTGCTAGGGTGTGCCTCATTGGACTGGGGCCTCCTCCGTCAGACTCGGAGCCAGCTTCTGGGTGTTAGGGACGCTGTGCTTCTCCGTGAAGATTCTCTTGCCTCACTCTGAGCTCCAGGAAAGTCAGGGTAGCATCCCCCTCTCGTTTCATCCTTAGCTTTCAGTTTCAAGATGCCTTCTTTCTCGGCCGACCTCGGTCAGCAAGTCCTGTCTCCCCAGGTCCCTCCAACGAGAACCTATACAGGAAAATATGGCGGCGTGAAGGGGAGACTCTGACTGTGCAGTGCTCCTACAAGAACCGCCGGAACTTCGTTGAGGCCAAGTCTTGGTGCAAAGTCAAGAAGAAGAAGTGCGACCACAACTTCATCCGGAGCTGGGTGAGGGGTCCCAGCTACTCTATGCGGGATGATACCAAGGCCAAGGTGGTCCGCATCACCATGGAGGCTCTCAGAGTGCAGGACTCCGGGCGGTATTGGTGTATGCGGAACACGGCTGGGAATTTCTACCCCTTGCTGGGTTTCCAGCTGGAAGTATATCCAGGTAAGCAGATCTGCACAGAGCCTGGATGGCTGGGATAGTGTGACAATGGTTCTTTGCTGGGTACCTCCTCCTGTCACAGTTTCACAGACAAAGAGGGTTTGGACAAGCTCTGTGTGCCCCTGACCTAGCCATTGGGCAGAGCGGGACTGGAACTCTGGACTCTACTTGGTTCTATAGTTATCTGAATGTCATAAGCTCACGGAGCTTGAAGGGTGTGCCAGGCACTGTTACATACAGGCTTTGAGAATATATTAACAACCAAACCCAGCCTCAGCCCTGTCTTATGGGAGATGCCAGGCAGGAACACGCCAATCCAGACCCATCGTTGCCCAGCACAGTAGATATCCTTAGGAAACGATGATGAGCTGCAGAGTTACTCAGTCAGGAGTGCGACTGATGCAGTGCGCGAGCATCAGAGGACCAGCGAGCATTCAGCGGGGCCCCAGTGACAGCGCTCTCACCCAGGCCTAGACAAGCAACCGCAGGGAGAGCCTCCTGTGCAAGGGCCCTGGGGTGAGACACGACAAAGCCTGCACAAGGAGAGCTGGTGTGACTGGTCCACTCAGCCTGGGGGTTGGGGAAAGGATTAGAAGATAAGAAGGACAGCAGTAAGTTTTAGAGTAATTGGCTGCATTGGTTTCTTTGTGTTTGTTTTGAGACAGGGTCTCACTATGTAGTCTGGCTGTTCTAGAACTCACTCTGTAGACCAGGCTGGTCTTGAACTCAGAGATCCACCTTCCTCTGCCTCCCAAGTGCTGGGGCTAAAGGCGTGCACCACCACACCAGACTAATGTGTCATTTTTATTTAGGCTTTAAGCATAGAGAGTTGAGTTGTCCCAAATTCCATAATATGGAGCTGGGTCTAATTCTAACTGCAACAGGAAGAAAAGAACATGTAACATCTTTCTTTGTCTGTCTCCCCTCTCGTGTGTGTGTGTGTGTGTGTGTGTGTGTGTGTGTGTGTGTGTGTGCAGATTTATGGGTGAGGCCAAACTCAGGTAGCATTCCTTAGAGCTGTTCACACTGTTTTTTGAGATAGGATCTGTCTCTGGCCTGGAGCAAGCCAAGTAGGCTAGGCTGGCTCACCGATGCCCAGATTAAAAGCACACACCAATGTGCCAGGCCTTCATGCTTTCAAGGCAAGTTCTTTACCGACTGAGCCATGCCTTCAGCCCCTTTGCAAGGCAACAATCACTGCTTACGGACGGTGGGAGTGTGAGAAGAGGCAATGAGACCTAGGTGGATGCCTGACTGGAAACAGCAGTGGCTTGAACAAGTGAGGTGTGTGTGTGTGTGTGTGTGTACACGTGTGCACGCGTGTCAGTAATAGATGGACTCAAGTCTATTCTTTTTCAGGCTTTCTGTATATTTTGGAGCAAGTGCAGTATTTGCTCAAGTGGGAGATAGGAAGAGAATATTGACCCATCAGTTGCTAGGAGATGATAGCATTTATTGAATAGGGGAAACCCCCAAAGCAAGCTCCTTAGGAGGGGAATCATGAGCCATTTGGTCACTGGGAAAGTTCTTCCTAGAACCCAGGGGGAGAGGTGACCCAGGCTTGAAGTGTTAGTGACAGGGCAGAACTGGGGTGTACTTGGAAGTGTCTTTATAAAGGCAGTCAGGGGCATTCAAAGATCACTGCTTAGGGCTGGGGATGGGCTAAATGGCGAGGAGGTCTCTCTCAGCATGCTCCAGTAAAACTGCTCATCACTAATCAAGGAGATAGAAAAACCTCTTTCTTGTGAACAAAAATAAGGGAGAAGAGTTGGAATGGAGATGTGGGGTCCCCACATTTATAAGACAGGAAAGGATGTGGAGCCGTCAAGAGTCTGGGGAAAGCTACCAGTTGTTATAACATTAGCCGCCAGCCCGCGCCTGCTCCTCGCCTGAGTGCATCGCCATCTTCCCTGGTCTGAACCAGCAAGAGCTTTCTCTCTCAGTTGTGGGCCGAGTCTCATTTCTTTGCTCTCCAGTTAGTTGTCAACCCAAGCAGGTGAAACTGACTCCGACTGTTCCTGTGGGGATGCGATGCCATCATGAAATGGACTTTTTAATCATCATTTCTCTTATTATTATTTTTCTGTGCATGTTTGTATGTATGTGTCAGCCTGTGTATGTGTGTGTGCATGTGCACGTGTGTGCATCTGCATATGGAGATCCGTAAACAAGCTCAGTGTCATACCCAGATGCCACCCGTTCTTTTATTTATTTATTTTCTTTGAGACAGAGTCTGTCACTAGCCTGGAACTTGCCAAGTAGGTTAGACTGGCCAGTGGCCCTCCAGGGAGTGTGCCCTATCTCTGTCTCCCCAGCTTGGGGACTGTTATCATGTGCTGTTGGGTTCCATAGCTGCCTGCAGCTATTATGAAGTGGGTTTCTGGAACAGAAGCTGAGGAATAAATAGGGAAGGGGCGAAAAGAAGTATGGCTAAGACAATATTCACTGATCAAATCCGGAAACTTTAATGGCGCCAGACCTTTTAACAGTTTGGGCAAACCCTTCCCCCCCCCCCCCCCCAGACTCCAGGCTGAGTTCCGGTGGAAGTTGTCTAGCTTCTCTTGGAGGTCCTTGTCTTGACTGCTCCGGCAGCTGGGTGGGTCACCTGCTTAATTCAGGAATTCCTAGACCTGGAGGAACAATGAACTTAACCTTTACTTCGTGCACTCCACCCTAGGTGGAGCCAGATCCTGGCTATCTGGGAGAAGTTAACCTTGACCGTAGTCTAGTACACTCTTAGCACTCCACCTAAGGATAAAAATTCCTACTTTAACCTACTTCCCTATTTCTTAGCACTCCACCTAAGGATAAAAATTCCTACTTTAACCTACTTCCCTATTATGTCCTAATGGCAGATTCCTGCCCGAAGCCATGGATTCTCCTTGACCAAAGTCAAACTCTGACCTTGTGCATGACTGCCCCAATATGGCTCTGTACAATGTGCCACTATGTTGGGCTCTGGGGATCCATGCTTGCATGGTAAGCACGTCACCGACTGAGCCCCTCGTCCAGGTTTTTATTTTCTGCTTCTTAGGGATAATCTTGGGGACATTTTGACTTTGCACATGTTTTCAGTTGCAAGAAAAGAAAAATCTGCCAGTGGGGAGATGGGTCAGTGGGAAAGGATACTTGATGTCAAGCCTGGTGATTCCAGTTTGATCCCTGGGACTGGAAAATTCTCCTTTGATCCTCATACTCTAGCCAGGAAGGTGTGTGCCCACCCCCAAATGACTAAACAAAAAATGGAAATAAACCTGTAAGCCTCAGCCAACTATGATCTAATAGCAGTATGTGCTCCACCCACAGCGGCCAGGCCTTGTAGCCCGGGGCAACTGCATGGGGAAGAAACTGCTCTCCTGCCCAGCCCCTCTTTCTTTGGAGGTGGGGATGGTTTCCTCTTGATCTCTTTCTTGACTATGCCTCTCCCACACTGGTGTGCTAAGCAGGTACGAGAGAAGATTATTAGTGGTGCAATTTAGCTAGAGGGTGTGGGAATCCCCTCTGCTAGCTGAGTCCTTTTTTGCCAATGCTTTGAAAGTCTATGATGTGAATGTCTAAACTCGTGTCTCCCAAAAATACCCCTTTGGAGGGTTCTCGTGTCCTTGCCATGAGAGTCTTAGTCATAAGTTGCCCTCTTCCTCTGTCTCCTGCCTCACCAAATTGGTGTTTGGGCTTCCCTTGCTCAGAGCAGTGGCTCAGACGTCTCTGCAGAGTGTTGGATGGCTTCAGGAACGTGTCTTTTCTGTGCTCAGTAGAGGAGTTGGAAGCCATCTCTCATGTTCCTATCGAGACTCGAGAACTGTTGATGGCAGCTTCCACATGCTGTTCAGACCCCCAGCTGCCTCTGGCACTGGGATGAGCCCCTGAAGGGAAGGATCTGTTCCTGTGTGTCTTAGTGCACCCCAGGAAGGTGTCTAACTTTTTGCGTTTTCCTCTGGAATTTGGGACTCTTGGTCCCTCTCTGTCCCCGGTTCTAGTTCCCATCTGACAATCATGGGGCAGCTTCCTTTATACAACATCATATTGTAGAAATATCTCTTAAACTCAAAAAAGGGCCATAGGATGGCTCAGTATGTCAGAGCACCTGCGTCAAGCCCAGTGACCCGAGGTCAATCCCCAAGACCCATATGATGGAACCACAGAGCTGACTTCAGCAAGGTGTCCTCTAACCTCCACACATACACTGTGGCACATGCACACACATATGAACACACACACACACACACATGTAATATGAAAAGGGATCTCTCTGAGAAAAGCCTGGGAAAGGGCTGGGAAGATAGAGCTGTGCTCTGGGGCAGCCTGATGGGGGAGGCTGAAGAGATTGCTCCAAAGTCTCCCTCCCTTACATGTCCCCTCCCTCGTGTCACTTTCTTTATATGTGTGAGAGATAGCTTTTTTTCTTTTTTTTTCTCCGCCTTTCTCCTTGCTTAGGCTCACAGTTACTGGGATTTGAACTCATGACCTCCTAAAGAGCAGTCACTGTTCTTAACCGCTGAGTCATCAAGCCAGCCCCCTTGTGTCACTCTCAAAGGAAGCCCAACAGCCAGAAGCCAAGCCTAGTCACAGAGAGTCAGTCTCTTGCCATTGTCCCAACACCTGAGGGGGCTAGGGATCCTGTCCCTTGCATGCAAGCCTCTGGCTTAATCTAATCTTTCTTCCTCTCTGGTCCCTCAGCCCTCACAACTGAGAGAAACGTTCCCCCCACACATCTTACCAACACCCTCAAGGATGGATTCACCAGCACCCTCGTGGATGAACTTGTCACGACCGGCCAAGTCCGTATTTCAGACCCTCACGCCCCTTTCACATCTGATGTGACTGTGTTCACATCTGAAATGACTGTGTTCACATCTGGACTCCTCACCTTGACTTCAGGGACCACTGCGCCAACCCCTGTGACACACTACAGTTTTACCGATACCAGTGACACCATTACAGAGCCCGAGAGGGGCACAGAGTCCCAGCCAGCAACCGTGTCTCCTAGCAATGCAAGACCCTTCTCCGCTGATCCAGTGACCACCTCCACCACGTCTGGACACCGGAGTAGCAGCTTGTCCACCACGGGGACATGCCACCAGTTAATACCCAACAGGTTATGTGATATTTTATCAGGTGTGGCCTCAGCACAGCACTCAGAGTCCAACGGATACAAAGAGGCCACTCTTCTCACCGTCTCTGTTGCTCCTCCTAGGGACTCAGTGTGACCCGCTGCTGAATAGGATTATGGGAGATGGGCGGGGTTATGATGGAAAGCATGGGGATGAGGGTCAGGGCAATGGATGCAGAGGAGGAGGGAGGGCCTGGCCGAGGTGACACAGAGTGAAAGAGGGCTGGCCAACCGTGCTCGAGGCAGCCTCTGCTGTGCATACAGGAACATCGTCCCCTGGGCAGCGCTTGTCAGATGCCCACTCCAGGCCAAGGGACAGTGACATGCCAACTCCTGTTCTCTGTCAGTATGGGGTAGCATAAAGGGCTCAGTGACAAAGGAGAGTGCAGGTCCTAGGGACACATAAAGGGATGCTTCTGCTACAGAAGACAAAGGGGGCAAGAGGACTCCTCAGGCACCGTGGAGGCAAACATCTTCATCTCTTCAGGCCCACGGGGGCATTTTGTAGTGTCCTTGTCTTCACTGATGAATGGAGGGGAAGTATCAAGTGGACCTGCTCCCTCTGCCTAGTGACACACTGCCTGGGACTCTGATGTCTCCTTTCTCTTCCCACATCTGGTCCTCAGACAGACAGATAGACAGACAGATAGACAGAGAGGGAGAGAAAGAGGGAAAAACGGAGAGAGAGATACACAGAGAAACAGACAGAGACAGAGAGACAGGGAGAGAGAGGGAGAAAGGGAGAGAGGGAGAGGGGGAGAGAAAGAGGTCGTATACCGAGAGGGGTGTACTGTGAGGCTGTGTTCCTGGTCTGTGCTTCATGCTGCCAAAGAAAGCTGTTGCCAAGGTGGAGAGCCCCATGCTAACGCTTCCCTTCTGTCCTGCCTCCTCAGGTCCCAGGAGACTTACATACCTGCGATGGTGGTGGTGTTGACATTTCTTCCAGCACCTGTGGTGTTGGTCGTGGCCTATGGGTTTTGGAAGAAGAGACACATGGGAAGTGAGTACAGCTACCCCTGGCCTCCCAGGGCCAAGATCTGGGTATCTGTGGACTGTGGCCAGGCATGGATGGTCCTACGTGCCTCTTAAGGAATGAAGGGATCAAGCAGAATCCAGAGAGGGGCAGAGTCACCCAGGTATATTGGGGGCACTGAGAGCTGCCAGGCATGGCCCTTCACATCTCCCTATGTGTTGTAGGATACAGCTTGGGCAGCAACTACGCTAAGCCATGGATACACCTTCCTGAAGGACCGGAGACACCATGGAAGCCTGCTTGGTCTAAGATAACTCAGTGAACTGGGAATCCATTTCCAGTGGGCTCAGAAGGCAAGAAGAGGACCAAAGACCAGGCAGTGGCCTTGGGGCAGGAGGACAGGAGAGCTGCCTTCCCTTCACCCAGGGTCATTGTGTCCTTAGCTTCCCCGTGTTCCCTTCAAACACCTCTATATGTTTGGAGACAAGAGTCAGGTCTCAGGAGCCCCGGAAGCAGCCAGTGTTTCTAGAGTCCTGTTCTGGAGGAGAGGGAGCAATGACTAAGACCTGGGCCACAGAGGAGTTGGTAGCAGGAGGTCCCAGAGCCGATGAAGGAAGGCCACATGTCTCCTGATGTTCCCTGTCTGTGGCTGCTGGTCCCTTCTGTCCTGGGAGCCTACAGGTCACATGTTTCCACTTGTCTCCTGCCTGCCATCCCCTTCAGGACAGTGACAGCCTTCAGCTACAGGGCCTTCCTCTCCCAAGAGGAGTGCAGAGGCTGAACCTGGCTTTCCCCACTCCTCTTCCTGCTCCCATCACTCCCAGGCTACAGTGATGAGCTCATGGAGAAGACTGAGCACAGAGACTCAACCATGAGGGGTCTGCAGCCTCATCTAGAGGACACCCTCCTCCAGACACCGGGCTTGGCCATGGACCAAAGCAAGGCCGCTCCTGAGAAAAGAGCAAATGGAGCTGCCCTGCTTAAAACAGCAGGAGAGAGAGGAGCAGGGCAGGAGAATGACAAATCAGGTTCTAGGACAGAAAGATGGGAAGACGCCTGGACACATGGACATACACACACATATACACACATGGAGCAGTGAGGGGGAGGGGAAGAAGGAGAGGGAGAGGAAGCAGAAGAGGAGGACAGAGAGGAGGAGGGGAAGAAGTCCAAATAGCTCAGACTGTCCTCTACTATCTAGATCAGTGGTCCCGAGTAGAGCAGGGCTGTGGGCTGTGGGCTGAGCTGCCTCCCCAGCAGGGATACCCACTAGCCCATGGAGCATGGAAAGGTCCCTGGGGCCAAGTGCAACATCTACACTCTCAACCCTGAGGCAGAGACATCCTGATGGGACAGTAAACATCACAGTCAAGTGGATGACACAGCTGGGGCCTTGGTGTGTGCTCCAGGATGGCTTTGAGGCAAGAGGAAGGGCCAAAGTTGTAAAATCGAGGCACAGAAGGGGGAAGGCATCTCCTCTCTGCTTCCAGAAGAGAGTGGAAGAGGGAAGATCAGACTGAAAACTGACAAAACAAGTTCTAGAAGGATGGACGGACAGATACACACACACACACACACACACCTCTGGCTAGCAAGCATCCATATAGAACCACTACCCTAGCAGATAACTAGGAAGGATTGACTCACACTGCCTCTAATAATCCCAAACCCATACTAGCCCTGAACCTCCATTGTTGCTTTATTGTTTCCATGTTTTGTGATGGAGAGGTCAGGCATAAGGACCAGTGAGGCCACTGTCCCTGTGTGACCCTGACCAAGCCACTAACCCTGACTGAGCTTTGGTTTTCTCTCCTATGAAAGAGGACAATAATTCTTGCCTCTAAAGATTGGCTGGGGACGCAATGGATGACATAAACACTGTGACCTGCAAGCGTCCTGTGACACTTCCCTGGAGTTCTTTCCTGTCCTGTTGCTCAATAGGAACTGAGTGGGGTTTGAGTGTTCCTCCTGCAGCCCTGACTAACTCTCTAACCAGAGGCTGCAAAGATGGCTCACGCTTAGCATGTTCAAGGCTCCTGCCAGGACCCAGGTTCAGTTTCCAGCACCCACATTGGGAGCTCATCCTGTAACTCCAGTTCCAGGGCATATGATGCCCCTTTCTGGCTGCCTCAGACACTGCATACACACGGTGCTTATAAATCATTACAGGTGCATATGTATATACATATAAACCATTGCAGGTGCACACACATACACATATAAACCATTGCAGGTGCACAGACATACACATATAAACCATTGCAGGTGCACAGGTATACACATAATTTTTTTAAAAAAAAATCTTTTAGAACAATAACAAACACAGCTATTCTGACCAAAAGCAGCCTATGGAGGAAAGGGTTCACTTGGCTTATGCTTCCATCACTGAAGGAAGTCAGGACAGGAGCTCAAGCAGGGACTGGAACAGAGACCATGGAGGAATGCTGTCTGCTGACTTGCTTTGCAGTCCATGCTTAGCTGGCTTCCCATACATCTCAGGACCACTTTCCAAGGGAATGGTGGCTCCCACAGTGGATGGAGCTTCCCAATCAACCAACAACCAAGATGATTCCCCAGAGACATGTCCCCAGGCCAGTTTGATCAGGCCTGAATTTGAGACTCTCTCCTCAGGAGACTCTAGGCTGTGTTACATTGACAATTAAAGGGAACTGTCAACTTCTTGATCCCCTCTCCTCCTGCTTCTATCCTTACCATAGGGATGCTGGGGCTCTGTGGTGATGGCTGGATTATCAGCTGTTGTCATAAAACACCATAATTTGTTGGGAGTCAGCTGATCCAAGGCTTTTTCTGAAGCTCCAGTGTACTGAGAAGAAATGTAGTTCCTTATCTAACACCAGGAATATGCCTGGCAAAGTCAGTAGTAGCCTGGGGCCAGGGCCTTGGGGAAGCTGTGATTTCAGACCCTAAAATCCAACACCTCTCCCCCTCCCCATTCCCCTGCAAGGAGCTGTGGTTATTAGTCCCAAAGCCATGGCGCACCACTGTGATAGTAGGATATCCTGTGTTAGTGCTGTGCAACATTGTTTGATTAGCTTACTGCTGGCATCATCCCATTGTATGACAGCTTTCTGCTGACTCTGTCTTATTTCTCCTCTGTGACCCATATAAAAACTGCAGTTCTTGTTAATAAATTTGTCTGGCTTAAGTCATCAGCTTCGGCAAGACCTCCTGATCCCAGTTTTCCTACCTTCTTTATTTGTATCATTCCTGGTCTACACATTCAGGAACCTGCATAGAAGCCCTCTGGTCCAGGCCATACCATGAGCGAGGCAACTTATAAAAGGAAGAATTTATTTGGACTGACGGTCCTAAAGAGATGAGACTCCACTGACAGAGAAGAAGGGCAGCATGCAGCAGGCTGGAGCAGGAAGCTGCGAGCTCACATTTTGGTCCACAAGCAAGAAGGAGAGAGAGGGAACACACAGTAGGGTAAGGACTTAGGCTCTCAAAGTCCACCCTGTATGACACACTTCCTCCAGCAAGGCTCTAAACCTTCACACCTTCTAAACTGTCCCAAACAGCACTCTCAAAGGGGTACCAAGTGTTCAAATGCCTGAGACTATGGGGAACATCTCACTCAAACTATTACAGCGGTCTCTTCAGTGCGGTCTCCTTGTAAATAGTTAACATGCAATGGTACTGAAATCAAGGCCTGAATTCGAATCCCCCATGCAGCCTTTCATGTCAGGGTGACTCCACTGAGTCACTGTCCCTCTCTGATACTGTGTCTCCTTCTGGACAGGACCACAGAGAGAAGCCCTGGATACCACCATCTAGGGGAAGGGCGTGTGCATGTCAGTTGCGTGAGCACAGCACATCTAGAGAGAGAGGGGGCAGGGAAGGGAAGTCAGCCAGCTCTGGCCTCAGTCTGACAGCGACTGAGGAAGAGAAGGCACAGAACAGTTGCTTACACATTAGACCCTCACACAGGGTCAGATGCTGTGGTGCAGGAGGCAGGACAAGCTTGAGTCCTGCAGGGAGAGGAGCCTTGGAGATGCTGCAAGCTCAGGATGGTCAGGCTTCATGGAGGAGTTTGCTCTATGTAGCCCAGAGCATGGGCTGTTGTCAGGAGGTGGGTGATGCCTGGAGGAGGTTATAGAGATGTGGGTGCAGAGCTGCACAGCATGGACCTTGGGAAGGCTGCCCCCAAAGGAGCTATGTGGACAGAGGGACCCGGGGACTGGCCCTGGTGATGGGTGTGTGGAGGTCTTCAGGGAAAGAGAAGGTAGGAGAGGGTGAGCATGATTCCCCCTCACACGTGTTTACACGGGGGTGGGGTTGTGTGGACCAGCAATGCCTGAGAGCCTTGCACTCTAATCCCTCCCCACGTGGGACCCCACAGTAGGGACACTAGAAGCAGAGGAGTGCTGTAGTCACCCATGTCCTCAGCTCCTGCAGCCTGCATGGCTTCTCGTTCTCAAACCCCAGCCAGTCCCCTCCCTCTTGCCTTTCTTTCTTGAGCTCCAGCAGAGCCAGAAGCAATGTAGAGTTAGGTCTGGGAGGGGGATAACCAGCAAGGGTTCCAGACAGGCCAGGGATGCTGCCTGCCTTGGAGAGGCAACCCTCTCCTAGCTAAAGGCTGTAGGACTGAACACACTGCACGGGGCTGGTCGTTTGTGTACAAGCAGCAGGTGAAGTGACCCTGTGGCCACAGCTGTGCACTCTCCCATAGAGTTTACACAGTGGCTGCAGAATGCATGCCTTGCTCTGCTGACTGGGAAGGATGCTGCCAGATCTGCCCTCAGCATCCTCAGACTTCCTGCTTCATGCCAGGAGTGGTGAGGAGTCACCTAGTTAGCCCTTCAGCTGCAGAATGTCACCTTGCCAATGCCCAACTTCCCCCCAGACACCTGACTTGCTAATTGACAGGTATCTAAAGGCTTGGCATCCCTTTGCCAACTTGACCAAAGTCTTTCCCACCTCTCAGGCCTCCTCAGGGTGCCCTGAGCTTCCTTAGTGCCTGTGCCACTGCCCACTCCTCTCTCCCATTCTTCCCCAGAGCCTCTCACAGGTCCTGTGCCAATCTGGATCAGGCTTCACTCCCTGGCATCCTACCTGAAACACTGCATTGCCTTTTAAAGGGATCCCCATTGTTACAGGTCAGTTTTTAAATTTTATTTTTATTTATTTGTTTATTGTGAGACAGGGCCTCCTGTAGCCCTGACTGAACTTGCTCTGTAGCCAAGGTTAAACTTGACCTTCCCCATCCTCCTGCCTCTGCCTCCCAAGTTCTAGGGTGATAGTCAGGCACCATCATGCCTGGTTTTCTCCTTACCTATCTGATAACTGCGAACGGCCTGTAGCTATTGATATTTCATAGCTCATGGAATGAAAGGTAGATTTACTTACTTCACATTTTTCCCTATGTGGAATTGAGTGCACAACTGTTGGGAACTGGGGTCTCCCCTTCCAGCCTGTGGGTCATGGTTCTCAAACTCAGGTTCTCAGTCTTGGCAGCAAGTGTCCTTACCTGCTGAAGCATCTTGCTGTCCTGTGACAGCTATTTTAATAATGTGTTTGATGAATACATCAAATTCTCAGCAGTGAGTGTGGTACATTGGGAAGCTGGGTGTGTGTGGGTAACACGGCACTGGGGCTCCCGTTTCCCTTCCCTCATTCTGAAGTCTTCCTTCATGCCCAGATTTCCCATCCCCCACCCCGACCAGGCTCCTGCCTGCTCCCCCCCCCCCCTGCTCTTCTGTTCCTGAGAATAATGTCCATCTCCTTTCCTCTCATGGCTTCTCCTCCACATGGGACAGGTGCGCTGGTGGGAAGGGTCTGACCAGAGGGTGAGCTGGGCTTGGAGTTCTAGCCAGGTCTTCAAAGACCCTCTAATTCTGTCACCTACCTTCAATCAGTACATCTTGGGTGGAGAACAGAGGCTTTAAGCCAAAGAGGAAGTGGTAGGATAGGGGGAGGAGAAATGAGCATTCTCTTACTTCACTTTCCTCTGGGACTTTCTCAGACCTCAGCCCTGACCTTAGGAGGCAAGAGATCAGTCTCTGAGAGCCTTTACCTAGTTCAGTGCAGGGCCTAGACTCACAGCCTGTAGCTGGAGGATCCACAGGACCACACAGGCCTGGCCTCTTGTCCACAGAGGTCTCTGCCTTCCTCAGCAGTTCCTGCAGGACTGGCTGTGGTGTCTCCTGAGTCCTGCCCAGGACTGCTCTCCTCTCTTCAGAGCACCCCTCCTTTCTTGCTCCCCATCCCAGCTCAGGAGGACTGACTGATGGCCTGGGAGGCCACATACCTGCTCTACCCAGGGCTGCTGCTGCTCCTGGCCTCAGGTGAGGATGGGGGACAAGGACAGAGGGAGGAGTCAGGCTGAGGAGAGGGCAGGGGGCAGGAGGTGTACACAATGGGGCTCTGTGCTTGGGAAAGCAGAATACATGGGGGCCTGTGACCAGCTGCTGGCTGAAAGCAAATTCTGAGCATGGACACAAAGAGGGTCTCTCCCTGAGAAGTGAACCCATTTCCTCCTGCTGCTGCAGGGGACGGGCTCTCTGACTTAAAGTGTGTCTTCCCAGGCTCCTGGGCACAGGACCCAGAGATACTTCGAACACTGGAAGGCAAGACTGTTTCTGTGGACTGCTCATATGATCCCAGCTACATCTCCAGTGAGAAGATCTGGTGTAAGAAAGTATCAGAAAAGTTTTGTCAACCCCCAGTGCGGCGTGACCACACAGGTGCCGAGAAGCTAAGATTCTCCATCCAGCAATCTCCTTGGTTCAGCTTCTTCACTGTCACCATGACTGAGCTCAAGATGCGTGACTCAGGGACCTATTACTGTGGGATCCTTGGAAATTTCGGCAAAGTCATTATTCTCAGGACTCTCCGCCTGGAGGTGTCAGCAGGTGAGCTTCTCCCTTCTATGTGGCTCTCAGCCTTCCTGAGTCACAAGAATCCAGAGTTGGAGAGGACTCAAGAAACTGCTTCCTCTAGTAGAGAGGTTTTCAACCTGTGGGTCGAGAGCCCTACAGGGGTCTCATATCAGATATTTATATTATGATTCATCATAGTAGCAAAATTACACTTACAGAGTAGCAACAAAATAATTTTGTGATTAGGGGTCACCTCAGCATGAGGAACTCAGTGTCACAGCATTAAGGAAGGTTGAAAACCACTGCTCTAGTAGCTGAAAACTGGAGCAGAGAAGAATGGCCCCTCCCCCAAGGCCACCAGCTGGTTAAAGCCAGGGCCCAGCTGAGACCCCAGGCTTGCTGGCTGGTTCTTAGTGGTGTCTCTGCATACTTCTGCTGCATTGCTGCTAGCAGAAATCTGTTTCTTTGGATGGATCTTAAAGCTCCTTCAAGCATTCACAACCTTCCGTTCCTGAACATCCCTTGCCTGTAATCCCATCAGCAACCTTCTCTCGGGGTCGTGGAGAGATCTCATAGCCAGTGGGAGGGGCACTGAGAGATGTGGACCCAGAGGAGACAAAGTGAGGATGACTTGAGGCTTAGTCGGGGAGACTGGGAGATGTGAGTTCTCTTTCAGCTTCTGCCCTTGACAAGTGAGAGCCTTCGAGCGCTCTGAGAGCGGTCCAGAGGCTACTGCTGCTGATCTTGAGTCTCCCGTGTATGTCATGCTGAAGACTGCAGTGGCTCAAGGCTTTCTGCATTCGAGCTTGATGTTTATATGTTCACAGCCCCAGTGCAGGGCTTTCGCTGCGGAGTCAGCGCATGCCCCGAGCTTAGGTGCCTGAAAGCTGTTTTTCTGAAAGTTTGGCCCAGGCACATCTCATGTAGAGGAGGCAGTAGGTGTTGCCCTTTCTACATGTTCAAACATGATAGACACAGGACTGGGGAGATGATCCAGAAAGAAAATGCTCGCCACGTGCAGTGATGGATTTTAGTTGTCAAAGTGTCGGAAACTAGAAGGATCAGGGAGGCAAGCCTCTCAGCACAGCTGTGAAAGATTATCTTGTTGACAGTAATGCAGCAAGTATCTGAGAAACTGCACAAGTCTGAGGACACTAGCTCAGTTCCCCCAAAGGCATATTAAAGAAAAGGCTGGTCATGGAGGCTCAAGCGTGTAATCCCAGCGCAGGATGATCCCTGAGGCTCACTGGCAAGGTCCAGGCTTGTGAGAAACCTGGTCTCAAAAATAATTAAAAAAAATAATAAAGTGGATTACACCTGAGTCAAGACAGCTAAAATCATCCTTTAGCTTCCACAGGCACGCATACACACGCACACATGTGCACCTGCACACACACAAACATGCAGGCACATGTATATAAAGACACATTTTGCAAAAGAACAACGGGGTGGGGGGCTGGGGGGTGTCCGGGGGCTGGTCAGATGGGTCAGTGGTTAAGGATGCTTGCTAAGGATACTTGCTGCTCTGACAGAGGACCTGAGTTTGGTTCCCAGGATCCTTGTCAGGTAGGGCACTGCAGCCTGTAATTCTAGCTCCAGGCATCTGGTCTCCATGGGGACTGCACTCATCTGCACATATCACAGCTGCCACATACATGTAACTAAAAATACTAAAAATCCTAAGATGAAAGAACACAGGAAACAGAAGAGGCCCTGAGGTCTCATTTGAAGTAACATGTACTGTGCTTTCTCTTGGGGGTAACTCCTGCCCCATTCACAACACAGCATTGCCTTTCTGTGCAGGGAGAGTGGACAGTGCTACTCTGAATCCTTGTTTGTGGGCTCCAGGGTCATGAATGTGTTCCTTCTCTTCCAGAGCTGGAGAGTGGGGGGTGGGGAGGTGAAAAGACAGATGCCGTACTCACTGTGGTCTCTTACTGCGACAACGACAGCTCCAGCTCCAGCTCCAACTACAGCTACAGCTACAGCCCCACACACAACCACCCAGATGGCAACAGCCCTGGCCTCTACCCACAGCCCTGTCACTGACAGGTACTATAGGCTCCCTGGCCTGTTCCCTGTTCTCCCATTCTCCTAACTATAGTTCTCCAACTGTCACTCCAGTAGATGTCAGCTCTCACAGGATGGATGGAGTCAGATGATCACTTCTGATCATTTTATATAGACTCAGTTTTCTCATCTATGAAATGAAGTCACAATAATATTTTCACATTTGTCTGTCTTGCTCGCTTTATCTCTATCATCTATTATCTATTATCTATTTATTATCTATCTATTATCCAATCCATTATCTATCTGTTATCTATCTATCTATGTATCTATCTATTATCTATCTATCTATCTATCTATGTATCTATGTATCTATCTATCTATCATCTGTCTGTCTGTCTATCTACCTATCTTCTACTTATCTTCTATGATGCGGGTTAAACCTGAGACCTCACCGTTTTTGGGGCAGGAGTTTTATGGCTGCACTGCACTCTCATCTTTCTGCTTTTGACTCTGAGGCTGAGATCTCACTAAGTAACCCAAGCTGGCCTTTAATTCACTCTACCACAAAACTTGACCTGAGCTTTCGGTCCTCCCGCTCCAGCCTCCTGTATCTGGGAAGTGATGGGCCTGTGCCTCTAGCCCAGGCTCTTGCTGTTTGCAGCTGGCTAATTTGTTGTCACAGGAGGCTGTTCTGCACCTTTTAAGATATTTAGCCGTATCTCTGGCCTTGAATGGCCAATGGCACAAGGGTCTTTCTGAACATACATGTGGCCATTAAAAATGTCACCAGACACCACTAGATGTGCCTTGAAGGACACAGCTATCCTCCATTCAGTACCACTGTCTTCTGGAGTGCAGTGAGGGTGGACTGGGGTGTGGATGACAGGGATCCCACCTTGCTTACTCTTGTGTAAGGAGCCATGTGACTACATTGCTGTCTTCACCTCTGCCCTTCTTCTAGACCTGTCTTGTCCTTCAGTGTGAGCAGGGCTATGGTCAGGAAGCTGTGTTGAGTCTGGAGAATGGGCACTACCTGCTGTTCTTCCCTTCACGGCCTGGAATCTTTCTCTGCTTGCTGACGGGCTTCCAGGCCCTGGGCCCTTGGCCTCTGCCACTGACTTCTCTCCGAACTCAGCCTCCATGAAGACAGTGGGCCCTACGCTCCTGTAGACCCACTCCTTGCCTAAATAGATTAACCTGGAAGTGAGTTGATCGGCGCTGTCCTTGGACACACCTCCTTTTTCTCTATGGCCTTGCCATTCAGACCCCTTCCCTAGTGGCTGCTACAAGACAACCAGATGGGGAAGGTGTTGTCTACCTCCAGGTCCTTCTTTAAACCCAAAGTAGGACATATTGAAATGCACTTAGCTGGCAGAGCTGTCAGGTCCCTGGCTCTCCTGAGAGCTGACTTTCTCACAGAGAAGAGTTGAGGTAAAGCTGCAGGATGAGGACAGGGGCCCCTGAAAGAAGGAGGCTGGAGCAAGCAAGTTCGGAGTCCCTAAGGAAGCTAAGTGACAGAAACAGTGGCTTGTGACATTATCAGATTTACCCTAATCTGGAGACTGAAGGACTTATGAGGCAGGTCCACTGTGTATGGAAGTGGTCCCTTGCCCAACTAAGCAGGGGACCTCAAAAGAAGCAGGTTGAGGGAGAATCTGTGGGAACTACAGCCCTGGGGAAGGAAGGGTTTTTTGGCAGGAGGTGCATTGGGCTCTGACTCTCCTTACCTGGCTAATCCTTGTTCCAAAGCTCTCCGGATAACCCGATGTGGAAGGTCCTCATTGCCGGGGTGGTTGTGGCTATTCTGCTACTGCTCGGACTTACCATCCTTGTGTTCCTGTACCTGAGGAAAGCTCGGGGGAAGGCCCAGAACGGTGAGCCCATCCTGTTTGTTTTGCCAACAAGGAAACTGACCTGAAAGGCAAGGTGTACAAGCAGCTTCCTTGCCCATTACAAGGTGGCAGGCCAGGGGTCAGGGGGTGAGGGCAGCATGGGGATGATAACATACCAGTCCCACTCAGCCTTCAGGTCAGGTTACCACAGGCACCTCAACTCCCCATCCATTTGCTTATGACAAGGTGTGCTAGGATTTTGGCTCATATGCTTTTCCCATCTTAATTTTTTATTGTTTTATTTTTGTGGGTATGGAGGTTTGGCTTGCACATATTTCACGTGTGTGCTTGGTGCTTATCAGATCCCCTGAAACAAGAGTTACAGAGAGTTGTGAGCCACCTCGTGAGTGTTGAGAATCGAACCTGGATTATCTTGAAGAACAATAAGCACTCTTAACTACTGCTCCAGCTCTCCAGTCCCCACTTTTTTCAACTTTATGATTAGCAACTTGTTAATAAGTTCATATGAAGAACTTTCTGGTTAATGATATTGAAATGCATGTTGCTATCATCTTTAAATTTTGTTTTTCTCAATATGAAGAAAGTACAGAGAAGTATGTAGGTCAAAAATACAAGGTAGCAAATATATACAATGAATGGCTCAAAGGGCATAATGTACAGCATGAGGATCATGAGTAAGAGTAGTAGGTCAGTAGGTCAGTAGGTCATACTCTATGTTTTTGCCAAGTTTGAAACTTGTAACTACTCTTGTCAGATAGTTCTGCAGACAACAAGATTAAAATGTGTGAGCGGATCAGAACTCCTGGAGCTTGTGAACATTATTCTTTTCAAGCTCAAAAAAGAAAAATCCTTAGTGAGGAGAAAATTTTGAAATTCTATGTGCATACTTTCTAAATGTTATGCAATCAGTTTAGTGGGTTGCTGTTGACTTTTCTTAGAAGACAAACTGGGAACAGCAAAGCGCTGGACTCTGAACACATAGTCTCACTCAGTGTGCCTCTCGGAGTGCATTCGAGTGTGTATCCAAAATCGAGTGTGGGAGGGTGTGTTCACAGGGAATGCTGTGCATCACACTGAGGCCCCAGGACACAAGAATCCTGAAATCCAACCTCTTACTTCCTGTAAGCCCACAGATGAACAGATTACAGTTAAATCTGATGTTTAAATCTGGAGTCTACAAGGAGTGCCCTGAAACTGATCAGAAAGTTGAGCGGGATTGTACAGATTAAACACCGGTGGCCAGGCTCTCTGGCTTCTTAGAGTCCCTGGACGCTACTCAGTGCCAGGTCTTGGGAGTTCCTTAGACAGAATCTGTCCTTGGGCCAGGCACTTGGCTGTCTTCCTTTGGGGTCCCTTTGCCCAGCCTATGGTTGCCATGGGAAGGGGTAAGTTGGTACATGGGAAGTCCTTTCACTAACCTTGCTGGTTTCCTCACAGTTCAGGATAAGTGTCAACCTATCTATGAAGACTTTTCAGGCCAGAAGGAGGAGACCACTGTAAGTAAAAATGATTCTTCCCCAGGGCTTAGGGGACCCTGGCTTTCTGGTGCACATCTGTCTTGTGAATTCCAGCCTGCATTGGGTTTCTCTCTGCTCTATGTGGTGAGATACACAGCTCATGAATTTGTGACTCATGACACATGTACTCGTGACCTGTGTATGTGCTTCCTTTTTATGTGTTTCTTCTCGTGTTCCCAGAACTCAAACGAGAGGGGGGGAAGGGAGAAAGGAGAGAGAGGAGAGACAGAGACAGAAAAAGACAGAGATGAGAGAGATGAAAGAGAAAGACACAGAGAGAGACAGAGATGAGAGAGAGACAGAGAAAGAGACAGAGAGACACAGTGAGAGACTGGAATGAGAGAGACAGAGAGACATAGAAAGACAGAGATCCTAGAAAGAGACAGAGAGAGGAGAGAGATTGGTAGAGCTGTTGGCTACCACACAGCGTTTCCTGTGTCTTAGATCTGCAGTCAGACTACAGAGTGGCTGCCATTGGCCCCATCAGCTCAGGAAAGCACACGAGGAACCATGGTTCTCTAGGTCCCCTGAGAACTAGGTGGTCTGGGTAACTCTATCTCGCCTACAGATGTGAAATCCACAGAATTAGGAGGCTCCAAGGTTAACCCAGCTGTCTGTGTAATGCTAGAACCACCATGAAACGCACACCCAACAAGTCCCAGTCTAACTCAGCCCTAGTCAAGCTTGAATGTGCATATGATTCCCCTAGAGAACTCATTAAAATGGTTCTTGAAGAGTAATCGGAGCAGCAAACACGCCTGGACTCCGAACACATAGTCTCATTCCGTGTTCACCTTGGAGTACATGCGAATGTGTATCCAGGGGCGAGTGTGGGAGGGTGTGTTCACAGGAAATGCTGGTAATCCAACCTTTATGAGACTGAGTCAGGGTGCTCTCCAATTTCAAGCCAGGGTGGGCAACTTAATGAGACCCAGTCTCAAAAACACAAGGCTGGGGTTGTAGCTCAATGTGCCACTCACAGGTACCACAAGACCCTAACTCCACCCTACCATATGCAAATCAGTGATTCCTTAGCCCCCACCCACCCACAGGTGGTCTTTGTTTTCAGGGACCCGGAGTGAGGCCTTATAGCAGTTTGGAACTGGAGCCTGGGGAGACCAGTGCTCCTTAGCTTAGTGTTAGGGAAGGCAGCTTTCCCAGTCGCCCCTTCCCAGAGGCTCTACAGGCCCAACGTCACATCCCAGATCATTTTAAAGAAAAGATTTATTTCTTTTGTCTGTATGAGTGTTTTGCTCACATGTATGTATGTGCACCAAGAGTCTGCAGTGCCTGAGGTGCCAAGAAAAGGGAGTCAAACCTCCCGGAGCTAGACACTCCCATATGGATGCCGGGAACTGAACCCAGGTCCGCAGCAAGAGTAGCCAATGCGTTTAGCCACCCAGAGATCTCTCCAGCCCATGTTCAACATCTTAAACTCTGTCTGGTGGTGTCCCTCCACCCAGTTCTGGTTCCACACAGGCCACTGACCACTCCAGCTCTTCTTTCAACGAACATGTTTTCTTTGATTTTCAGAGCTTCAATCAGCAGGTCCTCTCCAACGAGGACACTGGGAGCATCTGCTACGCCTCTCTCATCCACCTAAACCACGTGAGCCCTCAGGACGCCATCTACAGCAACACTCAGCCCTACCTGAAGCCCTCTCCTGACCCGCTTCTGTCTGTGGAATATGCTAGCATCTCTAGAAACAGACTTGGGTCTCCCAAGTCAGATGCCCAAGAGGTAGAGACCAGGAGCTGAGGGCTGAGCTCCCAGGGCAGTGAGCATGCAGTCACAAGGCTACGGTCCCCATGGAGGAACAACTTCCTACAGCTGAGATGGCCTCAGACAATGGACGACACACTTTCTCCAAGGAAGGTGACTGAAAGTACAATGGAGAAGGACTTTGGAGCCCTGTTCTCTCCCCTCTGGAGGCCTAGGACCAACGCTGCTAACACACAGTCTGTGAGGAAGAGAGCTGGCAGCGCCTCTGAGTGGCTCTAATCTTCCCTTGTGTGACCAACGCTTCCTTCCCCATGGGCTCTTGAAATCCAGGTGGGTTGTGCAAGTTCCTCAGGAACTGTAGGCAGATCTGCAAAGTTCTGGCCAACCCTCAGTCCCTCCCAAACCAGCCTAGTTCCTGTGTCTAAAACCATCCTACTCAGAGTACTCTGTGTGACCTTGCCTGGATGAATACTAAGATGTGGGCAGAGCCCATCCCTGGCCTGTCTTCTGAGGTATTTCCAATGATGGCAAAAGCAGGAGCTTCCTTATCATAGTCAGCCACATATCTCTGTCAGAATGCATCTGGGCTCCCCAGCCTTCTAGTCTAGAGGACTAGCATTTACTCTGCTGACTGTGCCTACCTGCACCATGTAGGACCACACACACCTCCCAGGATCGTAGCATGGAAGATGCCGTTCCATCCGGACAAGGACTGCTCATGCCTATGGGGGGGGGGGGGAGGGAGGCAGCTACAGAGAAGGAATGCGATGCCATGAGCATTAGTCTGTTCCTTAGGACTCTGCCTCACCCTGCCTGCCCCAAGTTCTCCTCCTGCGATGCAGATTTGCCTGGCAGAGGCAGGATGCTTCCTGCCTCCAGCTCACATCCAACTCAGTCTTGCCCCTGGCTTATCAGTCTCTGCTCACGGTTTCAGTTGGCCTGTGGTCCTTCGCGGCTCCTAACAGCACCTTTGCTCTTGGGCCCTCCGTGTTCAGTCTACACTGTCTCCCGGAAGCCCACTTTTGATCGTATGCTCCTTGAATTGCTCTTCTTGTCTACGGCTCGTCCTGAAGGTTAGGCTTCTCATGAGCTGTCAAAACCCAAAAGGGCTTCTCAGACTGGAGCTCCTGGAGCCCACCGACCTGTATTCACTGGACCAGTATCGATAGATACTTAGGACGCCCAGGAACTACACTCAAACTTGAGGACAAGCGAGATTGATTCTAGGATGTAGTTGGGAACACTTATAATGTGTCCCTTGCCTCTATATGGATGAAGAGCCCAAACGTGCCTATTTACATGCCTCCCTCCATTTTACAGATGGAGGCATACTGAAGCACAGGGAGACTGGGTCTCACAGCTAATAAATGGTAGATTGCAGATGATGGGTTTTTTTTTTTCCCATTGCACTTCTGGTTCCTGCCGCCTCAAGGATCTCCTTGTGTGTGTGCTGGGGGAGACATCTGAAGGAACAATGGAAGTCAGGGCCTGATAGGACAGGGGAGTGGGACCTGAGGGGAACAGGATCTGAGTAACAGAGGCCTCAGGATACAACAGAGGACAGCAGTGAAGCTTGCACTGCTGAGATGTTTGAGTGAGCAATTCCTAACTTGACAGTGGCTCCAGACTGAGCTGGTTCTACACATCTGCTACCACTGGTGGCTCCGAGGCCTTTCCAGAGTGTGTTCTCACCTCTTCTTACCTCAGGCCTCTGCAGCAAGCCTATCTCAGGGGTGTTTGAGGAGAAAAGAGGCGTCTCATTTCCTGTTGCTGTGATAAAGTGCCATGAGCAAAGGAACTTACACAAGCAAGGCGTGAGTTGAACTCACAGTCAGCGCTACATTCCACAAGGGTTGGGAAATCCTGGTGACAGGCGCTGGAGGCAGGCCACCATGTCACATCTACAGTCAGTCAGCAGGCAGCGGTGATCGTTGGCGTTCAGCTTTCTATCTCCATTTATTTATTTATTTATTTATTTATTTATTTATTTATTTATTTATTTATTTATTTATGTGCGTGTGTGTGTGTGTGTGTGTGCGTGTGCGTGTGCGTGTGCGTGTGTGTGTGTGTGTGTGTGTGTGTGTATACAGGTGCCACATGCATACAGGCTACCAAAGAGACCAGAAGAGGGTATCAGATTCCCGAGAGTTTCAGGTGGTCCTGAGCCTATCCGATGGCCTTCAACCTGGGTGCTGGACAGTAAGCTTGATTTCTCTGGGAAAGCATATACCACCCTCAATCTCTGAACACCTTAATCTCAGCAGTCCCCTCTCCTTAATTTTTGTTTTAAATGGTGCTTTGAAATTTTCAAGCATTTATAGTGCTTCCTATTTTTTTTTAACCTTAGAGTCCAGGACCCAAACCCAGGGAATGATTTGCCTACCTTCAGGGTGGTGTAAGACCCCCCCAAAACCGAGGGTGCCCCAGCACCCCACGCCTGGGAAGGCGACACCCAAATCACTCGAGAGAAACAGTCTCGATGCAATAACATGAGGATTTCTTTATTCCAGAATTCTGGGTTCCACAGCCATACACCGCGCAGGGGTAGAGGACTGTGGACCATGAGTGCAGAACTGCAACAGCTTTTATAAGTTTACAACAAAGCCTGCGAATCATAAATCAATCATTCCTTAGCATCGAGAGCCCGCAAATCACAAACCAATCATTCCTTAACTTGGAGAGCCGAGAAATGCGAGCCAATCGATTTGTACCACTCCATAGTTTTTAGGCCAATCAGTTTAAATTATCAGAGCCTGCGCTCAGTGAACCAATTAGTTTCCTATTTTCTTGGAGTCTATAGCTGCGTGAACTCCTGCACAGGGGTAATGGTGTAAGCAATTTACAGAAGCAAGATAAGCTTAGCCCATTTCCAGTTACCTTGTGGGACCAAGATCACATATTCAAGGCCTTTTTGCCTAGCTCTGAATAAAGGGTGGGTTCTGGAATGTGAAGAGTTTGGGGCTCCTTATAAAGCTGAGTTAGGCTGTATTTTCTATTCTTTCAGTGGGTCTTCCCACTTCCATTAACCTGAGCTAGATAATCGCTCACAGGCAGGCCTGGCCAGAGGCTTGCCGCCTTGGTGATTCTAGATCTTGTATTCGCCATCCCAGAGAGAAGAGACTTAACCTTTTGAGCTCCAAGAGGTTTTAGGCCCATTTACTTACACATGTTTCTGAGCGGTCCCTGAGGGTCACCCTTCACTTTCCCTCCCTCTTGTTCAGGGAACCCCGGGTGGCAGCTAGAGATTGATTTCATTCATCACTTCCCCTTTTTGCCTCAGAGGTGTCTCAGGTCCTGACAGTGAGATACTCCCTTGTCTATTCCATGACAATAACAACAAAATAAAAACAACACCAAAGGTTGGAGTGGCAGTGCCTGCCTTTGATCCCAGCACCCAGAGGCAGAGGAAGGATCACCGAGGGTTCAAGGCCAGCTCCTCTTTAACCAAGTCTAGGAGGGCTACAGAGTTAGACCTCATCTCAAGACATCAGTGAAAACAAAGCCATAGCTAAAGATGAATTGGGAGAACAGGCTATGGGGAGATGAGATGGCCTTACCCTGCCAGAAGCCAAACTGTTAATGTTTACCGCTGTATTTGGAATGGAAAACTGGCCAAGGCTACGGAGCTAAGAACAGACTGAGGCATGTTGAGCTGTGTGGGAGGTGTGGGGTTTGACGGAGCAGACATTCCCAGTCAGGGGAAGGGCTGACGCAGCCATCTCTCCCATATGGGGAAAAATTCAAATTAGATTCCTACCTTGTGTTATACACAGAAATACATTCCAGATGGAGCAGCAGCTAAATATGAAGAGCTGAACAATAAAACCTTTAGAAAAAAATCATTATTTATATGAGCAGGGCATAGTGGCATACACCTTTAATGCCAGTACTTGGGAGGCAGAGGCAGGTGGACCTCTATGAGTTTGAGGCCAGCCTGATCTACATAGAGCTCCAGGATAGCCAGGACTACATGGTGAGAACCAGTCAAAAAAGATAGATAGATAGATAGATAGATAGATAGATAGATAGATAGGCAGATAGATAGATAGGTTTTTTTTTTTAAGTGTATATGACTTCAGGGTAGCAGATTTCTTACAGGTCAGCAAAGGCATAAACTGTAAGTGGTTTTTAAAAAGTCACATATTTGAATATTTGACTGGATTAAAATTGAAGACTTTGGCATGAAGGAGATTCCAGAACAGCTATAGGATGAGTGGCATAAACAAAGACGGGGCCCACGGTGCACATAGCTGGGCGGAGACCACTAGCCCAAGCTAACAGACATGGCTTCCAAATTCATAGAGAGGGGCTAAGATGGCTAAGGGCAGGCCAGACCACCTGAGTTTACTCTGGAGATCTTCAGCAAGGTGGATGGAGAAAACTGACTCCACAGTTGGCCTCTCCCTTCTGCACATGTGCCTAGGCATCACCTCCCCACCCCCACCCCCACCCTACCCCAACCCTCCTCACTGATAGGTTATTTCTCCACCGGTGAAATGAGCCAATTCCAGACAGATTACACTATATTAAAGGCAGGTTTATTGAGAAACTGCTCTCGGGCAAGTTCACTGACCCCAAGGACCGAGGCCAGTAAAGTCACCATGGTGGTGGTGTGGGTTTGGAGAAAGAAAGGGAGAGAAGGAGAAGAGAGATGGAGAGCCCAAAATGCCTGGATTATACATGAAAGAGCCTCTGAGGGAAGGGGACCCCAACCACTGAGCTGGAAAATTCAGGGTTAGAGGCAGGGTGTGACAAATCAGGACTGAGGGATCCTGAGAGAACTGGAGGCCAGGTCTGCTTTGATATATAAAATATGCACCTCAGTCCCTCATCCCAGGTTTGAAACCAAACATTCACTAACAATCAGGGACCAGGTAAGATGTTACAGCACATAAAGTACCTGCTGCTATTCCTGACAGCCTGAGCTTGACCCAAAAATCTCATCTCGTGCAAGGAGAGAACAGACTCCCATAGGTCCTCTTCTGACCTCAGCATGCCTCCTCGTAATAAAATCATGTACTTGTCATTGAACAACAACAACAACAAAAAGACAAACCTTTTCAACTGCAATGTCAGGAAGACTAAACCTGCAGCGCCTTTGTAAACCCTCACAAGCCTTCCTGAGATAGTGAACACTAGAGGGACACCATATTGTTAATTTCACCAGCAATAGTTCTCAGAAAAACTCACATCTCAACCAGAAACACTGATGCCCACTGAGCTGCCTGGAGCCGTTAGATATAGGGCTGGAGAAGTGGTTCAGTGGCAGGGTACTTGTCTGTTTTGTTAAAAGTGCTGAGTTCAATCCTCAGGACTATAATATGTATTTATACACACACACAGAGATACCAGGTCCATAAAGGTATACATAAATGATGCACAGTGTCCTGTCCTGTCCTGTCCTGCCCTGTCCTGTCCTGTCCTCCGTTCTCTTTCCCTTCCTTCCCATCCCTTTCCTCTGGCCCTCTTCCCTTCTCTGTTCTCTCCTCCCCGCCCCCACTCCTGTTTCCCTGTGGGTCTGAGGAACTCAACCCAAGGCCATGCACACATTAGGCAGGTGTTCAATCACTAAACTGTATCCTGGGCCCCAACTTTCCATATTTGAATTCTGAAGAGTCAGTCCTAGTAATCATGATTGGAAAAATAATATAGTTCTCCCAAATATGGAGGCCCAAATGGTCTTTTCTGCAAAATCACCATAGAGTCTGTGTGGGTGTCAAGTTTCTAATGCATCGACATTATAAGACAGAGAAAAACAACATTTGAACACAGACATGGAATGAAAAAAAACAAGAAACCACTTCAAATACAGTGTCATACACAAACCTCAGTGTAAAGAAAAGTCACTGTAGAAGTCTGCCTCATACCGTGTGAGAGAACGTGTGGGCTTTTCATCTCCTGGATTGGAGCCATCTTTCTCCTCCTCTGCACTCTTTGTTTTCAAGTACACACATCTCAGCTGGAAACACCCATGCCCACTGAGCTGCCGGAGCCGTTGGACAGAGCACGTGTAAGGTGCACACTCTCTGTAGGCTTTCATGTGCTTCACTAAGACACTCTGATGGACCGGCCTGACTCCAGCATAATATTAGAAACCATCTTGTTACAAGGTCAAAATAAGGTCATTCCTGTCTTCTGTAAAACTTGGATTTAACCAGGTTTTGACCCATTTTCTGGAATTTGACATGTTCCACAACCTATACCCTGACCTCCACCCTGATACGGTGTTCTGCCAAATAATTTTGAGGTTTTCAGCTAAGTTCCTATGTAACCAAAATTTCCCTGGAAATCCTCCAACTCTTGAAAACCCTCTAGTCTTTCAGGGTTTTTTGGTGGGGGGAGGGGTATAAAAGGCTCCTACTTTTTCCTATGTTCAATGCTATTTCCTCAAACCCTACTTTAGGGAGATAACCTTGTCTCATGAGAAATAAAGCTTGCTTAACTCAACCAAAGAATTTGAGTAATGGTCTTTAGTCTTGTTTGGTGGATTAGTAATTGGGGGCCTCAACAAGGCCAAGACCCTGAGAGACCCCCAACTCAATGTTTTTAGACCTCTACACAACTAGCCCAGCACAGAGTAACTTGTTTTTCTGTTTTCAGCTGGAGAAAGATAGCCCACACTGTTCTAGTTCCAATGTTTAACTATACAATGCCCCAAGGACGTTTGCTCCAGATAATCTCTAGCCTTCCTTACTTCCTCATTCTGTACTTCCCCATTCCATGCATGTTTTGTCCTCCACCCCTTGCCTTGTGAATTGTATCCTCCAACCCTTGTCTTGTGATTTCTTTCCCCTTTAAATACCCCTGACTTCAGTTGCACGGGGTCCTCAGTCCTCTACCCCTGTGTGGGGTACGGTTGTAGAACCCACAATTCTGGAAATAATGAAATCCTCATGCTATTACATCAAGACCGTTTCTCACGAGTGATTTGGGTGTCGCCTTCCGAGGCTGGGGCACCCTCGGTTTTTGGGGTCTTACAACCCCAACCCAAATTCTGAAGTTGGACCTTCACTCTGGGCTCTAAATGGGAATGCTACCTCCAGAGGTGGTGTGCATTGCAGATGTTCCAAGGCTGTGAAGCATGCTTTCAGTTTGGCGGCTTGTTGGAGCAAACTGCTATGCTAAAAAGAAACCAGCAGGCACCTGTCTGAGGAGGCCTCCATCATTAAGTCACAGAAGGCATCTCCTTATATGACATCTGGTGCTGTTTCTGGTTGGATCCTGTCTGGAGGACAGAGAAGTACCTGAGGAGGTCTGTGTATTCCTGTCCTAGGTACTACCAAGTCCTTTGGCATTTTGGTACCTGGTTCTTGGTCCCCCATGTTTTGTTCTGTGTTTTGTTTGTCTCCTGCCCAGGGCACTAGTGACCAGTCCCTTTGCCTGCCTGGTTCTCGATTGCTAGGAATCAAAATGGAAATTGGTCAAACCCAGTTAAATATATGAATGAAGATGGTCACTGCAGGCTTTGTTTTTGACCAGTCCTTTTTGACTTCTTGAATGTTCTGTGTTCTATGTTTATGGATTTTGGCTTTTGCTGTGTCTCTCTTTAACAGCTGCCCACAAACTTCCAGAGACACAGGCTTTGCTTTCCCTTGGTCTGCACTATGTGCTGTATGGAGCAAAGTCGCCAAAGAAAACCATAGCAGGTTGCTCTGGTCCCTCTCCCTGGTCACTGCATTCAATTTACTAGAGATTCAGATATCCTTTAGATATGGATAATATTGAAATATTATTTTATGTTGTCCTGATCTATTGAAAAGCTGGCTGTAGCCCCCCCCCCCAGTAGCCATGGAGAACTGGTATACCTGAAAGGGGGTCTGGAAATTAAAAGGACAGGGTGTGAGAGGAGGATGAAGCCAAGACAAGGTTCTGTTCAAGGCTCCAAGTTTAATATTCAGCACTGTGTTTATATAGAGAAAACCCACAGACCCATCCTTTGTTTCAGCTGGATTATGTTGCAAAGCAAGCTCAGCAGGCAGTCTATTCTTCTAAGTTCCTATAGGAAGTCTCAGTTGCAGCAAGGCAGATGACTCCACCTAGGTCATTAAGGTCCTTTGTGGCAAGTACTCAAGGTCTATTCAGCCTGCTCAAGACTAGGGAGAGCAAAATTCCCCCTTTTTTGTTTTTTAAAGATGAGAAGTACCATTAGCTGGATTGGGGCACATGATTTACTTGTTTTCCATAATCCCATCTAAGGAAAAGAGTGGCCAGGTGATCATGCCCGTCATAGGTCAATGTCTATATTGCTCCTTTATACCTGTCAGGGAGAACAAACATAGCATTGATGTATGTCTTTGTCTTATGTCTATAGGAGCTCAAGAACACTCTTACCCGTCCCTGACCACCAGCCTGCGGTAGCACACTCTTTCCCACCCAGACCAAAGCCACGAAGGACATCTGAATATGCACTCAATGCATTT
This sequence comes from Apodemus sylvaticus, assembly GCF_947179515.1. NCBI lineage: Eukaryota > Metazoa > Chordata > Mammalia > Rodentia > Muridae > Apodemus > Apodemus sylvaticus. The sequence goes on along the minus strand of NC_067480.1, from coordinate 79,085,155 downwards.
CTTCATAGTGAAGAATAACTGCCATGGTGAGTTAACAGCTGAGCTTGCTGAAAGTGATCTTGCGTGAAGGCAACCAATCTGCTTAAGATACAAAGTCCAAAAGTTAAAAGCAACAATATTGTAATTAATGGTGTAAGCAGTGTAGAAATTAAAGTTTTCTGCAGGAATGCCCAGGTATCTAATCTAGCTGCTAATTGGCAAAGATTAAACACAAAGTATGGCTACCAGGTATATGGGGGAGGGGGTGGCTTTAAGAATTGATAGAAAGCACTAGCTCTCCAGTAAGCGTGGAGACTACACTCCAGGTTAACTCAGCTGGCTGATAGGGATTTTGAGCCATCTTCATCATAGGTATCATAAACATTAGAAGACTCAGGATCTGTGTCCACTTGACAAACCAATCTTTCAGGCAGCCATTGGGCACCATTTTCTTTTTGTGGAAAAACACAGACAGAACCTTGCCCTCATATTAAAACAGGATTGGGACCATTCCATGTATTAGTTAAGTGGTCTTGCCATTTAACCAATGCATATGTGCTGGAAGTGACTGGATGCCAGTGGTGATCCACTGCAGACTGACCTTTAGCATCAGTTTGCAAAAAAAATTAAAACAAACAAAAGTAAGGTTCGCTTTTGGTGACCTTGAGGAAATAGATCTCCCCCTATTTTGTTTTGAAAAGCCAATTTTTCAGAGTGCAATGTGCATGTTCAACAATTCCTTGTCCCATTGGGTTATAAGGAATTCCAGTTTTATGTTCAATACCAAATTCCTTATAAAATGATGTAAAGTTGTTTCCAGTATAAGCTGGCCCATTATCTGTCTTGATGACTTTAGGTAATCCCATAACATTGAAGTCTTGTAAGCAACAATCAATTATATTTCTAGAAGTTTCTCCCATATGTAGAGAAGCAAAAAGGAATTCTGACCAAGTGTCAATACAGACATGTATGTATTTCAATTTTCCAAATTCTGCATAATGAGTTACATCCATTTGCCAAATATAATTGAGCATAAAACCTATATGAAGAAATTGAGGACACTGAGGACTTTATAATTTGATGTGCACATTTTCTAGAAAATACCAATTTGTTGTTTCAAACTATTACTATTTTGATGATATAATCTGCCTGGTATACAAACCTGCCCTTATTAAGAGGTCTGGGAAATCTAGTATGAGCTCTTAAATGTCCTATAAAGTAAGGAACAGAACCTGCTTTTAAATGAATCTGTATTTGCATAAATAATTGCAGAATTTGAGAATTAGCAATATCTTAAAAAGGAACAATTTCAAGCAATTGTAAGCCATGTGCTATATACTGGCTATCAGTATACAAATCAAAAGCCCGATTTTTCAACATTTCAAAACCAGTGGCTACAGCACATAATTCAACTATTTGTGAAGCAGTGGAGGAAACTCAAGAGAATAAACATGTGATTCAATCATATATGTTTCTCTCCCATTAGATGAGCTGTTTATAAATACAGTAAATGCATTCTTTATCACTGCATGCACAAATTTACAGGAAATACAGAAGTATGTATAGAGGCAGATTCTAATAACTTGTTTTTTGGATAATGATTATCAAATTTGCCTAAAAATTTGCCATATTATTAATTTTATTAATATTAATATTCTGCAATAACCAATTTAATTGCTGTTTGAAATAAGGAATAAATGTTTCATCAGGTTCTTTTCCAGAATACTTTCATAACTCTATCCTACAATTCTATATTAATACAGCAACAGTTTCATAGTAGGGTGTTCAAACTTTACTTGGAGATGAAGAAAGATGAATCCACATTAACGGTCCCTTTTGCCAAAGGGCTGCCGTGAAACAGCCAACAATTGATCATAATCTATATAAAGTATCTGTTGTTGGCTAATAGCTTCCTCTACTTTCTGCAAAGCTATTTGTCCCTCATCAGTTAATTGACCAGGGTAATTAGGATTTACATTCCCCTTGGGAAATACCAAATAGAGTTTTAAGTCCTCCTGTGGCAAGCTTAAGGTGAGGTCTTAGCCAATTAACATCTCCTAACAGCTTTTGAAAATCATTTAAAATAAATTATCTTTTCTTGAATTTTCTATGCCATGATTTGTTTAGGATATAACTGAGGCTGCAAATATTGAAAAAGATATTGCCTTTGAATCTTTTCTGGAGCAAGAACTACTCTAAAATTTTAAAACTCATTGAATTAAAGTGAAGACTTGTAGTAAAACTCCATCAGCTAATAAAATATCATCTAATAAATAATATACACTGAAGGATTCAAAGTCCTAACTTCTTGTATTGAAGCAAAGACAATTTTTTAACACAATATAGGACTATTAGCCATTCCTTGAGTCAAAACTTTCCAATGATATTGCTTCTTGGATTATTCAAAATTATAAGCAGACATACTAAATAAAAACCTATTACAACCATCAAGATGCAAAGGAATAGTTTAAAAACAATGTTTTAAATCTATAACTATTTTATACCTATTTTTGGAAGGACAGCTGGAGAAGGTAAGCCAGGTTGTGATTCCTGCATAAATTCCTAGTTCCATTAACCTTTTATAAATCTTAAGTTTGGAACTATGTTTTAGTTTATTGGAATAACCAATCCCTTGAAGGTGAGTGAGAGTATTAGATAAAAGCCAAGTTGATGGTCAGTCTTGTCCTCTAATAACCCAGGACACATCAGAGGAACCGAAGCTTCCTTGTCTTATCTTACTTTTTGAGCAATTCTTTTGTTAGCAGCTACAGTTATAATGCCATGGGCCAAAACAGCCAGCCATTCTCTTGCATAATCACTATCTATAACACCTAGATAGACCTGCAGTCTCTTTATAATAATGCTACTTCGGTCTAAAAGTAATCCCCAGCTCCCTGGGGGCAAAGGCCCCAAAACTCCTGTAAGTAGCATCTGATCCCTCATTTCTGGGGTCAGTGCTGTGTAAGTGGTGGAACTAAGGTCCAATCCTGCACTTCCTGGGGTCACTCTAATAAGTTCAGGGGTGCATTTTCTTAGCTAGGAAGCAGCTTCATGGCCCCAAAGCTGCTTGTTGTGAATACCTTGGGGTCTGAGGCTGACCCCTCCTCCCCAAGGAATAAACAAAATCCAGTAAACACCTGTCTAGGGACTAGTCAGGATGACCAAGACAGAAGGAATGCCACACAAGCCTCTGCTAAGCTAGCTCTAAGCTTTGCAATAACTTAAATGTAAATATTCTTAATCTGGGCCTATTTCCTGAAGCCTGACCCAATGACTACCCCTCCTGCCCCGAGGACAAGATTCCAGGGGAGTGATTCTGCTGCCTGTCTATGCCTCTGTTTTTTGGACAGTCCTTCCTAAAATGACCTATGTACCCATACTTAAAACATTCCTTATCACCTCGGTGCTGTGAAACTATTGCTTGTACTGTAGTTCCCTGCAAGGCAGCAGCCATAACCAGACCCTGATTGTATGAGGGTCCAATGTCTGCACAAAGACAAATGTATCTGGATAAGTCTGTCTTGGCTTAGTATGACAAGATGGTGGCACACAGGCTGCACTGGTATTCTCATGACCTAATTGTGTAACAAAAGGCACTCCTGCCTGGGGATCTTCAAAATTTCTACCAGCTACTTTCATCAGTCTATCCGCAAATTCCTGGCATTGTTCATCTGGCCCTTATTTGATCCCAGATAAACTCCCACTGAGATCCCCTTTCCAATCTTGGGGGAGTGAAATTTGCTTCTACCACTGTATCCAATAAAGCTTGTGGAAAAGGGGCAGCAGGCCGGTTCTGAGCTACAGCTGTTTTCAGCTCCCCCATCACTCTTGCAGTCATCTCCACTTGCTTGATATTTTTTCCTTAATTACAAATATGGATGAGTTAAAAATCCTGAGCTTGTGATTGAACTGCAAACTGCAGCCAATGGAGCATTGGCAGTTTAACTATAATTTTTAAGTTTCTTTTGCAATATAGAGCATAATCATAATTTTGGAAAATAAATCCCAATTTTTAACAGTGTAAACAATCTGTTCTCTTTAAAAATCAATACCAAGAGTATTACATTCACATTACAAAGTTTGGCTACCAGTTCTTATATATGAATTCATGACAGTGCAGCTTTTAATACATCATTAAAGAGACATTGTTTTAATCCTGTCCTTTATAAGTCTAACTTCAAGGATAAGAATTACATAAAAATATTATCCCAATTTAGAAGTATCTTTAGAGACCTGTTTTCCTGGGTTGGCTCATGCTATGTGTTGTTGTTTAGAATGACTTCAACCCTGAGTTACCAGTTTTAAGCTAACATTCTGTTACCAATGTTACAAATTTCTAATCATACCCAATAACTTATAAGCCAATACTCTATAACTGTGCATGATACTGTTACTTCTTCAGTTTTCCGTGAAGCTCCACCCAAGACAGCATTTCTCAGTGGGTCCCTCCCTTTCAGGACCCTCATTCCGGTGCCACCTGTAGCCCCACCCCCCCAGCAGCCACGGAGAACTGGTATACCTGAAACGGGAGCTGGAGTTGAAAAGGACGGGTGCAAGAGGAGGATGAAGCCAAGACAAGGTTCTGATCAAGGCTCCAAGTTTAATATTCAGCACTGTGTTTATATAGAGAAAACCCACAGACCCAGCCTTTGCTTCACCTGGATTGAGTTGCAAAGCAAGCTCAGCAGGCAGTCTGTTCTTCTAAGTTCCTATAGGAAGTTGCAGGTGCAGCAAGGTGGTCCATTGTGGCAAGTTCTCAAGGTCTGTTCAGCCTGCTCAAGGCTGGGGAGGGCACAGCTGTCTCTGGTGTGGGGTTATGGCTCCCTCTTCTCTAGACCCAAGGGTGCTTGTTTAAAAGTTTCCTGTCTATCCTATGACAAGTGGTTTTAGGACAGGAAAAAATGGAGCAAAACCAAACAGAAAAAAAAAAGGGCTTTGTTTTATTTGATTTTCTAAGACTTTTGCTAAAATATAAACTTTATCTCAAGATTTGTAAACTATTGTGTGAACTCTCTGTACCTCAAGATTTGTAAATGTACTGAATATGCTTAAAGATTTATAGTCTATAACAAAAGGTTAACTCCAAGCTTATAACAAAAAGCTAAGTTAAAATGGTTTTTAGTGTGTGTTGCCACAAACAGTATAAAGTACCTTGGGGTGACTCTTACCAAACATGTGAAAGATCTGTATGACAAGAACTTCAAGACTATGAAGAAGGAAATGGAAGAAGACCTCAAAAAATGGAAAAACCTCCCATGCTCATGGATCGGCAGGATTAATATAGTTAAAATGGCCATTTTGCCAAAAGCAATATACAGATTCAATGCAATACCCATCAAAATCCCAACTCAATTCTTTACAGAGTTAGAAAGAGCAATCCTTAAATTCATCTGGAATAACAAAAAACCCAGGATAGCTAAAACTATTCTCAACAATAAAAGAATTGGTATCTCAAGTCAATGCAGGACTAGGCACATCCTCTTCCACTGAGGCCAGACAAGGGGGCCCAGTTAGGGGAACTGAAAGAATAGAAAATACAGCCTAACTCCAGCCTTCTAAGGAGCCCCAAACTCTTCCAGAGCCCACTCTTGTGTGTTCTTTGTTAGAAACTAGGTAAAAGGTCACATTCCAGAGCCCGCCCTTTGTTTAGAGCTAGCAAAAAGGCCTTGAATAGGTGATCCTGGCCCCATAAGGTAACTGGAAATGAGCTAATTATCTGCTTATCTTGCTTCTGTAAACTGCTTATGCCATTACCCCTATGCAGGAGTTCATGCAGCTATAGACATTCCAGAAAATAGGAAACTAATTGGTCCACTGAGTGTGGGCTCTGATAATTTAAACTGATTGGCCTAAAAACTATAGAGTGGTACAAATCAACTGGCTAGCATTTCAGGGGCTCTTGATGCTAAGGAATGATTGGTTGGTGGTTCGAAAGCTCTCCATGCTAAGGAATGATTGGTTGGTGATTCGTGGGCTTCGTTGTGAACTTATAAAAGCTGTCACAATCCGGCACTCATGGTCCACAGTCCTTTAACCCTGCGCGGGGTACGGCTGTGGAACCCAGAATTCTGGAATAAAAAAATCCTCATGTTATTGCATCGAGACTGTTTCTCACGAGTGATTTGGGTGTTGCCTTCCGAGGCGTGGGGTGCTGGGGCGCCCTTAGTTTTTGGGGGGGTCTTACAGAACAAGATCCACAGGCAAGCAACAGAGTCAGGGACAGCCCCTGCTTGAGTTGTTGGGCGACCCGCATGAAAATCAAGCTGCACATCTGCTACATATGTGTGTGGGGTGCAGGGGGCTACCTCAAAGTTAAAACTTATAACAAAAAAGGTTGACAATTAAAAATCTGTACATGGGTAATTTTAATTTGCTACAACTTACTGTGTATATGACTTAGATTCAACTCTTATTTTAAAACATTTGAGAAACAACACTAAAAGCTATAATAATTAAAGCTATAAATAAAATCCTTTAATATTTTTTATTCCTCAATCAAGGTAACATAAGTGAGACTTTGTTTCCTATGGTCTTTAACTATTTGCTCTTAAAAAGATACCAAATAACAGGTCTTCAGGATGTCTACTTCATCTCAAATGTCATGTATTGAACCAAAATGTTTATCCTTAAATGTCCTCAAATTCATTGTCTCTGAATTTATGAAAATAGAGATGGTGTCATTTGATATATACAAAAATTCTTCTGTTAACTATGCCAATTCTAGTTTATACTTATATAGAGGACTAAGCCTAAAAGAATTCTTAAGTGGAAATTTATGGTTTCTTTGGAAAGTTGGATGGTGTTTTGATGGGTCAAACATGTGAAGGAATATTTTCCTGAAGTGGACACAGGTGAAAGAATGTTTTGCTAAAGCATGCATGTGAAAGGACATGAGATGAAGGATTCTTTGCTAATGACACGCAAGTATAGGTCTGCCTTACATCGTGTAGCTGAGCTCTGTTTGTTGTGATTTCATAGGGAGAAATGTACAAAAAAAACCTGTGGTGATGTGCCTCAGCCTCTGGCTACTTCTGTGGACTCCAGCTAATTGGCAGAGTGATGTCAGTTGATACAGAATCACATGCAGTTTTGCTAAGACAAACTCATGTGCTAAGGCACGACAGCTGTTGAGGCAAGACCATGGAGGACATGTGATGTTTGGAGGGAGTATGACTAGGACTCAACGGACAGCGATGGAGGCCTGGCTTGCTTGCATAGCTAGCTTTACAATGCTTCTTGGTCTCATGTCTTTACTGATCTTTGCTTCATAGAAAAAGGCAAGGCTGAGAACTTCTCCTGATGTCTCTGTTGGTCCTGGTCACTCTCGATGACCCTTGCCTAGAGGCCTGGTGGTTTCTGCTAGGTCATGCCACCGCTGTTGATTCATGTTTGCTACCCCAACTCTTCCAAACTGGACTCCTGGATCCTGACAACTGAATATTGAAATTGCTCCAAAGAACAGTTTCTAGGCAGGTCCACTCCTCCTGTGACCTAATAACTTTTCTTTCCCACTACCTTGTCGAGGTAGTGGACTAGAAGGAAAGGTAAAACATTTAGGAACTTTTATTAAAAGGAGGGTGTGAAAATTTTAAGCCTACAAAATCCCATTTAAAAAGTCAAGATAAATTTGCCACCAAAAGCAAAACTAAATAAGAAACGAGATAAAAGAAACCGTCTTGGCTAGTCAGGCAGCAGTAGCATACCCCAGCACTCAGGGGGCAGAGGCGGGCAAATCCCGGAGTTCAAGGCTAGCCTGCTCTACAGAATGAATTCCAGAATAACTAGGGATACACAGAGAAACCCTGTCTCAGAGAGAGAGAGAGAGACAGAGACAGAGACAGAGAAACAGAGACAGACAGAGACAGAGAGATCTCCCAGGCCACCTTTGATATGGTGCCTCTTACTCTGATCAGATTTTGGTGCCAACCTGACCGTCACTAGCAGGGACCCGCATTCCTAGTTGAGTCTTCTGATTCAAATATAATTTAGAAGGACCAGCAGAGGTTTAATGTCATGACATAGGATCTGGACAGGGTTCTGGACAGACAAAGATGGCAAAAATCTATATTATTCTAAATAAAAGATTTAAAAAAAAACCCTAAAGACTTAGGCCACAGCCATATGCATAAAGAAACATGAGATATTTTCTTTTGGTGGAGCACATAGGCCCAGTGAAGTCTGTGACTGTGCCTAGCAAGATTCTCCCTCCTCCCACGGGTTACTTCCTCTTTAGTATTATTAAAAAAAAAATTTAAAAAGTACTTTTTGCCAGCAGACATTGCTAGAATGTTACATGACATGATTTCTAGACAGCCTCAGATATCAACAAATACATGGGCAATTTTCATCACATGAAGAGCCAAAGGCTAGCTGAGAAAGTCCTCCTAGAAACAGGCTCCTAAGCTATGGGACCTGATAAACATGGCTAAAAAGGGCTCTGAAGCCAACCAGAAGGAAGATGGCGTATAACAGACCAAACCGAAAGCAGTGGAGAGGGGAATGCTGATTTCAACATTTATTCAACATTTATTATGACAACGCAAATATCTTCACACTCATTGTGTCTGCACTTCTCAAACCAGAGACACCGTCATTTGAAATACGCAAAAGTTCTTCTAGTAATTTTGCCAATCCTAGTTTACACTTTACATAGAAGACTAAGCCTAAAAGAATCCCATTAAATTCTGCTCTCAAGAGGAGCGCTACCACAAAGACAGCATCTTAAAGCCTGCTTTGCCTTGAAACGGAGATGACTGACTCCGACTTTAGTGATGTACACAAGCTGTTGCTGGCTCTGCAGGACTCTAGGAGAGGATGAAAGCCCAGATAACCCCTGTGCGGGTGCTGGTTATTGGTAGCAAACTAAGCATTGCCAAGGACTGGCTCTTACTGCTGGATGTAGCTAGAGTATCAGTGACTACTGTGTTTCCAGTTAAATTCTGCTGGCCCTACAGCACACCCAATTAGACCAGGCACTACTTATTCAAAGTTTCTAAGGGATACTGTTAAAACGAAAATGCTAATCCATTTAGAATTAAGTTTGAATCCTAATCTTATAAAAACTATTAACTTGCAAAACAAAAGAAAATTAACACATTCAGGTTGGTACTCAGTCACATTATAAATGGCAAACTTCTTCAATATGTTGAGAACTGTAGTCATGCTGGGTGCAAATGTAACTTATTTATAGGAATAAGCCTTATCTAGCCTCCCACGCATATTTTCAGGGTTAAGCCTAAAGCAAATAACTAAAAACAAGTAAAGTTTATTTAAAATCTGGTATACTTAATAGACTCCTCTCAAAACATTTCAGAGATCTGCTGAACTTGGCATTTAAATTTTTTAATGGAAAAGGCTTTGTATAACAAACCTGTTAGCTGCTTTTTCTACAATGTGGATTTCAGTACATATTGCAAACAATAGCAATGCTAATGTTACTAAAGCTTTTATCTTTTTTGTTAACGATTCATATGCACTTCAGGGAATTCCCAGCTTGCTTCCTCCTGCCACAGAGCAAATGGTCACCAGATAAATATTTCTGCCTAATGGTCTATACCAAAAGGGAAATCTCCAAATGTAAAAGTTTTCTTTAAGTTCCTCCTCCCTCCCTGCCCCCGACAGGGTTTCTCTGTGTAGCCCTGGCTGTCCTGGAACTCACTCTGTAGACCAAGCTGGCCTCGAACTCAGAAATCTGCCTGCCTCTGCCTCCCCAGTGCTGGGATTAAAGGCGTGCGCCACTACCGCCCAGCTTTTTCTTTAAGTTCTTTAACTTTATTTTCTATCCCTAGTCTATACCTGTGTCTGCAGAGTTCTGCTCGGCTGGTAAACAGCATACAGAAATCAGCTACGCACTACCCAAAGGTTCATAGGAAAGCACCAACTGACCCAAAGGCGAGCTACACCGTGTGAGCCCCAAGTAGCCCTACAAAACCAGAAAGCCTCGCACTTGCTGAAAAAGAATGTGAACCATTCCAGCAGACATGATTGCTCCCTGTTTCTTTGGCTTGGACAGTGAGCCAGATGCTTCTGATGAACACACCATTGCCCTACTCCCTTCCTGGGCCCTGATGATGGAGTCCTAATTTCAGCAGGAAGTCCTTAAGAGAATACATTGCCCCTTATCTTCAACAGAGGCTAGAAGATCAGATCTAAAGGAGACTTCTTGGCAAGTGGAACAAACCTATTGCACCAGTTGAAACCAAATAGAGCAAGAGCTATCAACAGGTAGATTCATTACTGAGATAGTGCTACAATACGGTAAGGCACTTGACCTGCTCTATGCAAAGAACAAAGAAGATGACTTTAAGAAAAATGTATTCTTTCTATGCTAACCAATCAGACCAAATTAAAGAGACCCTAGCCAGGATACAAATTTTGCCTCTTGCCAAATAGAAAATGCTAAATGTTGGGGGTTGACCTGGTGCTTGCTAACATATTCAAATGCTAAACACCGGTCCCCAAGCTCTGATTGCAGTCCCAACGAGCAAATTCTCATGTACACCAAATAATGTTGTAGGAACTCTGCTCGCCAATCTTCTCTGAGTGGTTAAATAAACATGGCTGCAGCCAATGACTAGGGAGAATAAAGGCAGGGCACGTTTTCGTTAATAGACTGGACGTAGCAGGTAAGGACCATGAAAGAAAAGAGGGAGGAGGCAAAGGAAGAGGAGAGAGGAGGAGGAGGCCACTATGAGTGGAGATGGACCATGAGCACATGTCCAGCATCTCGGGCCGGCTGATGGAACAGGAAGGCAGGCCAGGGAAACTCAGGCAGCAAAGAACTTGGGGAACACAGCTGGAAGTTAGCCAGTCAACTGCACAAAAATAGATGTGTTAAGCTGATTAAACAAATTGATGGTCCTCCGTCTTGATTATTGGGGAGCTGTCTGTGTCATATTAAGAACAAATAGAGTTAATTAATAACCATTTTCAACCACAGCAAAAATACTTGCTGACTGCTGGCATTATCAGCCCATACAACAGATATAAATGGCCATCCCCTATTAAGAATCTGAAAGGGACACATGAGACATGAGAGGATGACAGGCCAGTTTGACTCCATTTTAAGACTAAAAGCCATCTTGTTATAAAGTCATTCCTATTTTCTGTAAAACCTGGTGTCTTAGCCAGGGTTTTCTATTCCTGCACAAACATCATGATCAAGAAGCAAGTTGGGAAGGAAAGGGTTTATTCGGCTTACACACAGCTGTTCATCACCAAAGGAAGTCAGGACTGGAACTCAAGCAGGTCAGGAAGCAGGAGCTGATGCAGAGGCTGTGGGGAGATATTACTTACTGCCTTGCTTCCCCTGGCTTGCTCCAGCCTACTCTTATAGTACCCAAGAGCACCAGCCCAGGGATGGCACCACCCACAAGGGGCCCTCCCCCATTGATCACTAATTGAGAAAATGCCCCACAGCTGGATCTCATGGAGGCATTCCCCCAACTGAAGCTCCTTTCTCTGTGATAACTCCAGCCTGTGTCAAGTCGACACACAAAACCCAGCCAGTATACCTGGAATAGGTCTTGACCCATCTTCTGGAATTTGACCCTAACCTCCACCCTGATAAGACATTCTGCCAAATAATTTTGAGATGTTCAGCCAAATGTCTACCACAATTCCTTTGGAAATCCCCCAACCCTTGAACCCCCTCTAGTCTTACAGGTTTTGGGGGGCCATATAAGCCCCACTTTTTCCTATATTCAACACTATTTCCTCAAACCCCACTTTAGGGAGACAGCCCTGTCTGACAGACAATAAAGCTTGCTTAATTTGGCCAAAGACTCTGGGCAATCTTGTTTGGTGGGATTAACAACTCCTGTTCATTTTTAAACACAGTTACTGCAACAGTTGGTGCAAGAGCCCATGTGGGGGTTGTACTTGGAGTGGGACAGGGCTCTGAGGAGAAGGCCTGATCTGTCACCACCCAGTGTAGGACAGAGGTGAAGTCACAGGGCGTCGCAGAGATTTGTGGCTGTTGTGAAGCAGGAGGCAGTGGAGGGATGTCAGTTTCTTTGGAACATGGATCCTTAGGAAATCGCGTAGTCTTCTGGTTAGTGTTACGTTACTGTGATAAACACCATGACCAAGAGCAATTTGGGAAAGAAGGGACTGACTTGGCTTTTACTTCCTCATCACAAGCCACCAATATGGAGTCGGGCAAGGAACCGGAAGGCGGGAACTGAAACAGAAACTATGGAGGAATGCTGATTACTTCTCACCTTACTCCCCACAGTTTTCTGATGTACAGAAGGAGACCACCTCCTCAGAGTGGTACCACCCTCAGTGGGCTGTAGCCTCCCTGTGTCAACCATTAATCAGGAAAATGCCCCACGGTGTTGCCTGCAGGCCAATCCTATGGTAACATTATCTCAATTAATGCTCCTCTTCCCAGATGACCCCAGCCTGTGTCAAGTTAACAAAATGCTAACCAGCACAGGTATGTAGCCTCTGGTGAGGAGAAGTCCAGTGGCCAGTCTTAGGAGGAAGCTAAATCTTGAAGGAGCTGGGAAAGATTGCGCCTCCAAAAAAGGGATCAATGTGAGGGTGTTTGGTGACCCCAGACAAGTAACCTGAGCAGTTCTGACCCTTTTGTTCAGTTCATGAGGAGAGGAGTTGAAAGAGGCAGAAGCTTCCACAGACACAGGAGACACAATGTTGGGCTGCAGATGAGCTAGCTGTGGTAACACACCACCGGGACACAACCTTGCTTCTCATCCCAGCTACAGTGTCAGTTCATAGGGCGGCTCTCCTCCACAAAGACACCCAGGCACCCACATTCTTTCCCACATGTGTCTCTGTCACCTTCAGAGCCTAGAGCTTCAGGGGGACCCTTTCCATCTAGGTGAGAAGAGGAAGAAAATGTGGAGCATTGAACCAGAAGGTCTGCGGGCCAGGTCTGGAAGCGATAAACTTCATTTCTCTTAGAACACAATATGTGGACAGCTCTGGTTGCACAAGATTGTAGAAGACTTGGGCTAGCCATTTTATTTATTTATTTATTTGTTTATTTGTTTGTTTGTTTATTCATTCATTTATTTTTAGGACACTAAACAAGCTGACTGTGGTGGACCAGGCCTGTAACCCCAGTCCTCTGGAGGCAAAGGCAAGAGGGTCTCTGTGAGTTCTAGGGCAGCCTAGGCCATGGAAAGACTGTCTTAAAATAAACACAAAAGAAAACCAAAGAGAGGTGTTGTCATAAGTATGACAACACTCATGTGTATCGTGTGGGTTGGCTACTTCATGCTCTCATAACTTGAGTTTTAATTTCTACACATGAGTCTTCAAATTTTAATTATTCTTAGTTGTAGCTTTAAAATCTCCCCCCTTTAAAAAAAAAGACTTAAATTGAATCTGTAATTGACTCTTGATATCCAGCAACCAATTTAAGGATGATTTTTGCTTGCTATTCAAATTCAGAATCAAATGATAATTTCAGGGTAGATGTTTCAAAACTTTAAAAATAGCTTTAGGAGCATTTGGGGCTTAACAGAGGTCAGGATTCGCTCTGGCTTTATCTCTTGCCACTGAGAGGGTTGTGACCCAGCACAGACAGAGCATCATGGGGAAACAGCGCCATCGTGTGGCAAGTCCGCCGAGGCCAGCGGTAAGACCTGGTTCTTGGAGACGTCTGCTTTACGCTCAGTGAAGCAGGGATTCTCTAATAGCCCTTTCTCATGACGCCGTTTATGCCTCCATCAGGGCAGAAAGAGCCGTTAGGTGGCAGAGCTTTGTGGGTAGAGCATCCTTGTCTTCTGGCTATGCTATCTCCAAGTACGCTGACATGTCCAGCAGTTGAGAAGCTCTCTGAATTCTGTCTTGTCACAGAAGCTTCATCATCACCAGAATCAATGACATCGCTGGCCATGACTGACCACTTATCTTCAGTCCCTGTCCTCCCATGAAATTTGAAAGTAGAGCTGAAATTCCCAGCCCTCTTAGCCCCGGTTCCCCCTGGCAACCAGCCCCCATCTTGATGCTAGCACAGAGCCCACCAAGGGGCTCCTACCACTTAGGAAATGTAGATGTTCCTGTCAGCTGTTCGCCATTCGGACAACTACAACTATCTTAGGAGACCAGGGTCAGGAATCCAGAGTAAAAAAAACCCCAAATGGAACAAAGTACTTTCCTGGCAACTCACATCTGCAAGGACATTAGGGATTCTGTTTCAAAAACCTGATATAGAGACCAAATATGTATTTTATTATATCATAGTGTCACAAAAGCACTCATAAAAGAGAGAGACAGGGAGGGGAAGAGAGGGGGAGAATATGCAGGAGCAAGAGTAAGAAGTAGGGGAGGGAGGGAGAGAGAGGAAGAGGGAGAGGAAAAGGGAGAGGGAGAGAAAGGGGGGGGAGAGAGAGAGAGAGAGAGAGAGAGAGCATATATGTGCAGGGCAGAGTAAGAAGCAGAGGAAAGAGAGGATGGGGAGGGAGAGTGAGGAAAGAGGCAGCCAGAAGGTAAAGAAACACATGAACTGAGTACCAGCTTTGCATAGTAATTTGTCTGCTTCCTGGGATGTAATAAGCCCTAAGAATAAAACAACACTTAAAGTGATAACAGTGTCAGAGAGCAGGGGCATTACTGTCACTATGCTGTGACTTTTGTGCCACCTATGTGTGACACGAGTTGTTATCTGAGCCTCTTAACACTACCGTTTGGGGGTGGGGTTCTCTGTACGGGAGAAAGACAAAGACACAAGATGAAGGTGGTAACACCATCTGTAGTTCTGAATTTCTTTCTGTGAATTACTTTCTTATTGTGGGAGTCGAGGTTCTGGACACAATCTGGACATAGAGAGAGATCAGGTGACAGCTCTGTGGCATTGATTCTTTCTGTCCAACTTTATGAGGGTTCTAGGGATTAAACTCAAGCTCTTGGGCTTGGGCAGCAAGAGCCGTCATCCTTGCTGAGCCATCTCAATGGCCCTCATCTGTTTTCTATTGAAAGTCTGATGAACAATTAGTCGATGAGTAGATGTAGCCTGTAATCCCAGTACTAGAGCTGTGGAGGCAGAAGGATCAGGCGATTACAGTTATCCTAAGGAATAAATCAAGTTTAAGGTTCCTAGTCTGTATAAGATGCCAGCTTGAAAGATAAAGAATTGAAGAGTTCTTGCCTCTACCCACTAAAAAAGCCCAGAGTCAGTGACTAGCCCAGTTGCAGTGAGGCCCCAGAGTATCCAGACTGTGGTCAACATAGTTTCATTTCTGTTACTAAAATATACTGACAAAAACAGCTTTAGGAGAAAAGAAAACATTTGTTCAGCTTACAATTCCAGGTTACAGTTCACTGTCACAAAGCAGTGAAGGTAAGAACTTGAAGCAGCTGGTCGCATCCAGGGTCAAAGGCACAGAGGAATAAACAAACGCACGCTGCTTGTGCTCGGTCACCTCTCTTTACTCATCTAGTCCCGGGTCCCCTACCTAGGGAATGGTGCCACCCATGGTGGGCTGGGTCTTCCTACATCAGCACAGTGAAGACCAGAATTCATTCCTCTTCTACTGGCATGCCCACAGCCAGTCTGATCTAGACAACCCCTGACTGAGACTGTCTTCTCAGGTGATTCTTGGCTGTACTAAATTAATGACTGTTGCAGGATATTGGATCATGCTATGAACTCTGAGATTGTATTTACTGAATAAAAGGCTGATTTTAGTTGTAACATGGCTCAGCCTTAGTACACACACCTTTAATCTCGTTGGCTGGAATACAGACATGTCCTTAGTACACACTTTTTTTTTTTTTTTTTTTTTTGGTTTTTTGGATTTGGTTTTTTCTAGACAGGGTTTCTCTGTATAGCCCTGGCTGTCCTGGAACTCATTCTGTAGACTCAGAAATCCGCCTGCCTCTGCCTCCCAGAGTGCTGGGATTACAGGTGTGCGCCACTACCGCCCGGCCTTAGTACACACTTTTAATCCCAAACCATAAAGGTAAAATTAGTTTGTAGATAGAAGCACCCATGTTTGAAAGTGATGTCTAATTGAGGGGCACACAGAGTGACAAATCAGAGAAAGACTTAACATAATAGGATATGGCCAACTCTCACAAGAAGAGAGAAGAAAGGTGTACTGGCTGGTTTTGTGTGTCAACTTGACACAAGCTGGAGTTATCACAGAGAAAGGAGCTTCAGTTGGGGAAGTGCCTCCATGAGATCCAGCTGTGGGGCATTTTCTCAATTAGTGATAAAGTGGGGAGGGCCCCTTGTGGGTGGTACCACCTTTGGGCTGGTGCTCTTGAGTTCTATAAGAGAGCAGGTTGAGCAAGCCAGGGGGAGCAAGCCAGTAAGAAACATCCCTCCATGGCCTCTGCATCAGCTCCTGCTTCCTGACCTGCTTGAGTTCCAGTCCTAACTTCCCTTAGTGATGAACTGCAACATGGAAGTGTAAGCTCAATAAACCCTTTCCTCCCCAACTTGCTTCTTGGTCATGATGTTTGTGCAGGAATAGAGACCCTGACTAAGACAAAAAGGAAGCTATTTGAGGGGCAGTGCAGAGAGAGAGGAAAGACAGTTTTGCCGGGAGAGTTTTAGAGAGACAGGTTGGAGAGAGAGAACAAGCTTGACACAGGTGCAGACAGAATGAGCCAGAAGATTAGGACAGATTGCTAGAGTGAGTTCAAAGCCAAACAGAGCATAAAGTCAGAGGCCAAGAGAGAAGCCAGATTGAATCAGTCAGCTTGGAGAGGAATTTAAACCAGAACAGCTAGCTGAGTTGACCAGCCAGCCAGAGTCCAGAAAGAGCTGGAAAGGATGCACTTATTCAGAAGTAAATCTCAGAGGCTGAAAAATATTTTAGGCCTAGATACGATTGTATGGAGACTAGAAGCTTCTAAGGCTAGGCCTAGGAGAGCAGACGGAGGCAGTGAGCCTCCAAGGTGACAATCGCACCAGAAGAATAAAATATACTCTTACAGATGATCACATACACAGCAGTGTTCTTGAAAGACTTATATATATTTTTTAAATTTTGGTACAGGTCCTCCCTGAATATCCCAGACTGGCCTTCAAAGCAATCTTCCTGCCACAGTTTTACAACTGTTGGAATCATAGGCCTCTGCTATGACAAGTGATAGTGCTAATTGTCAACCTGACCCACTCCAGAATTGCCTAGGAGATGGGCCTTGGAACCTGGCTGTGGGGGGATCATCCTAATCACCATTCTGAAAACAGGGAAAGGGAGTCGAGCACCAGAAAACATGGATTGTCCTCCTCTGCTTCTTGACTTTGGTTGTGATGTAATGCTCAAGCCCCTGACGTCATGGCTTCCCGCCATGATGCACTGTAAGCTGGGACTGCAAGCCAAATGCATCATCTCATTTTAAAGCCACTTTGGTCTGAGTATTTTATCACAGCGTGGGAGAAGAAACTAAGACACAGGCCTGACATTAAAATACTGATTTTCACTAAAAATGGAAACAACGTTTCCTGAAATGGACTGAGCCAAGTCTAAATAAGAAGTGAGCAAGCCAGGCCTGAGACATCTTGTCATGACATATGGCAAGGAAGATGGTGGGCTTATAGCAACTGGAAGGACTCAGTTCCTAACCAGGGGTCAAAGACGGAGTGATTCCCATGGCAACAAAAGCGACAACTACAGTGCCTGGGGTGGCGGTGCCTTAAATTCCACAACTTGCAAGACAGAGGCAGGCAGATCTGTGTGAGTTTACCACCAGGACATTTATGTATCTTAAGATGTTTCAGCCAGGCGGTGGTGGCACACGGCTATAATCCCAGCTCTTTGGAGACAGAGGCAGGCGGATTTCTGAGTTCGAAGCCAGTCTGGTCTACAGGGTGAGTTCCAGGATAGCCAGAGCTATATAGAGAAACCCTGTCTGGAAAAACAAAAAAACAAAGGAAAAAAAAAACCCCAAAAAACAAAGAAACAAAAAAACAAAACAACAACAAAAAATAGTCAAGATGTTTCAAATGTAAATGTATCAATCTATTTAATGTATCGAGAATATTTAAATACATTGAATCTTAAATGTATCAAATCCTACATAAAACATTAAAAGGTATTAATGGCAATTAAGAGTTGCCAATAAAGCAGTACACTTGTGTAAAATATCAAACACAACCATCCAACAACAAAACAGTTTATAAATGAGAGAATGAAGCACTCCTACTTTTTATTTTGAGATGGTGACTCTCTGTGTCTCATCCTCCCTGGTGGTAGGGTCACGGGTGTGCAACGCACCATGTGTCCCCAGTGGTGGGGTCGCGGGTGTGCAACGCACCATGTGTCCCCCAGTGGTGGGGTCGTGGGTGTGCAACGCACCATGTGTCCCCAGTGGTGGGGTCGCGGGTGTACAACGCACCATGTGTCCCCAGTGGTGGGGTTGCGGGTATGCAATGCACCATGTGTCCCCAGTGGTGGGGTCGCGGGTGTGCAACGCACCATGTGTCCCCCAGTGGTGGGGTCGCGGGTGTGCAACGCACCATGTGTCCCCGGTGGTGGGGTCACGGGTGTGGAGCACAGCCTGCTCTTCGCCTTTTTTTTCTCACTTAAAAATTACTTATTATTAAAATTACTATTAATACACACATCAATGTGTATGTGTATGATGCGTGGGTATATATGTGATGTCAGAGGATAACTGTGTCTCCTTGCTCCCTAGGGTGGCCCCCAGGGAATGAACTCGGGCCATCTGGTTTGAACAGCAGCTGCCTTAACTGCTGAGCCATCTCACCCGCCCCCATCTCTTGCTTTTCTGAGCAAGTGTGTCTCACAGAAGGGTTGGGCGACCTGTGAAGAAGGCACATTCATCTCTGTTGCGGATTTGGTCTAACGCTTGCATTATGTTATTTGGGTTCCCAAAATTGCACAAGAATCCGTACGTATGGTGCTGAGAGCCCCCGCCCCCAGTTGGTTCTGATTGGTAAATAAAGCCAGCGGCCAGTGGTTGGGCAGGGAGACAGAGGCTGGACTTTAGGAATCACCGGCAAGGGGACCTCAGGGACAGGAGAATGGCCACGCCAGGAAAGGAGTAAGACCCAGGCTTGAGGGCTGCAGAAGAGAGAGCAGCGTACCAATCATGTAAGAGCCGGGGGAGAGTGGACCCAGGACCCTCCCCCGACCACTGGGTCTAGGGTAGCAGGGATGAACTATAGATTTTAGGAATAACTCAGGAGTATCGGAGCTGAATTTGCAAAGTGGAAGTTTGGGAGTGGCCCAATCATTGAGTTGTTTAAGGCATATTAAAATAGAAGGCTATGAGCGTGCGCACGTGTGTGCGTGCGTGAGGGCATGCGTGCATGCGTACGTGCGTGCGTGCATGCGTCTTTCATTCGGGAATCCAGAGCATTGGGGCGGGTAGCAAGGAACTCATGTGAGTAGCTTTAATCGTCTACAGCAACACACCTCCACAGCCCCTAATGAATTAAGCACAAACTGCTACTGTCACAGAAAAAAAAAAAAAAGCCCTGCCCCTTGGCTGAGGGCCCTGGGACCACACCACCATCTGTATTTACAAAGCTTCTCCTCCTCGACAGTTAAGCCAACTTAAGGAAATGTGGAGGCCAGAGGAGAAAAGGAAGCACCACTGGGGTGAATCAGCAGGCCGTACACTGTAGACGCGGCGGGATAAACTATCTGGCTTCCTTAACAAATAAAGTGCAAGGGAAGAAAAAAAAGTAGAAGCAGTGGGAACTAGAGATTAAAAATAGTCACTGAGAAGCTGAATTTGCCAACCATGTGTGCTGGCTAGTTTGTATCCCTGTTTTCTTAAACCTATAAAATGCGCAAGGCCTTGTGGGGGGCTGAGAGATGGCTCCATCAGGAAGTGCTACCTTTGCAAGCGTGAGGACCTGAGCTCACTCTCCAGAACCCATAAAGAGCCAGTTGAAAACATTGTGCGTTTTTCTCATTGTTTCATAGGAAGATAGTTGGTGAGGGATGCACCTAACACAAAATGTGCAACAAGTGGTGGATAGGTCTTGATGGAAAGACTGGTGAAATAACTGTATTTTATAGAGCTAATATGCTAAAAGTATTTCATCCTCATAGTCTTAGGTCAGAATGGATAGATCATTAAATATGCTGTGTAATGCCCAAAATTAACCAATAAGCCCCACCTGCCCAAGGACCTAGCAATTTCTTGGAATGCTGGGAGTTGTAGTTCTATGGAAAATAACAGTACCCCATGGGAAAGTGCAGTGGCCTATAGGTTTGGTCTTAAAAGTCTCTGTAACACTTGTCTCAGAGGATTTGGCTGGGAAATTCCAGGAAATGGTCCTGACCAAAGTCCATTTCTTGGTCAGTATTTAATATTTAGTATACCTTGTTTCAAATCTGGCCAAAAATGGTGGAATTGGTTGTCTCGGGTGAATCTCAGGATTATCAGTTGTTATCCTATGTATATAAAATTATGTAACATAAATTATGTAACATAAATCATTACAGTTAGGTGCAGTCATTGGAGTAAAAAAGACACAGGTATAGTGGTATATATATATATTCCTAGATCTGAGCAGGTAGAGATAGGTGAATCCCTGGGGCTAGCTGACCAGACAGTGTAGCCCAGTTGGTGAATTTCATGCCAAATGAGAGACCCTGCCTCAAAAGATGAGGTAGATGGTGTTGGTGTCCAGGAGTCACCTCACAAACCAGACCTATTTCAGTTCAGATAGGGATATTTTATTGAGCATATGCCCATTGATCAGGGCCATGATTCAGGCTCGGGATCTCAACTGTGACTTTAAGATCCTATAGGGTCTTTAAGCCTAAAATCAACAAACATCTATGCCAAGTTATGCCACCAACCTGGATTTAGGAATAGGATATTTCCTCCGGAGCATGTTGTACACTCATCTTGCTCCCATTTAGTTGGGCAATTCAACTGTGGCAGGGGACTTGTCTAACGTTCATGTCTTAACTTGCCAACCAGGATGTCAGTTACCCATGTGCATGTCTCTTTCTGCCAAGTAGGATGTCAGTTTCCAGGGAGGTCTTGGGAACCTAAACTTTACTTGACCCCTAATCAAAATGGAAGTCTTATTCCAAATAGTTTCTTATATTGGTGCAGATGTCTCTCTTATGTTGGGGTTCATCCCAGGGGCAGCTTATAAATGCAAATATCATAAAAGCTCATACACAGGTGCAGGAAGTGCTGCTGGGTGGTTGGCTCAGGTCCAAGCTTATTACGGGTAACTACACAAAGCAGTTCTACTGATTTCTATTGTGATTGATTTCCAAGGGCACAGAACATAACAGAATATGTAATCAACTTGGGCATGAGAAAGTGTATTAGTCTGGGTTCTCTAGAGTCACAGAATGTATGGGCAGTCTCTATATAGTTAGGGAATGTGTCGATGACTTACAGTCTATAGTCCAACTCCCCCAAAATAGGCGGCAGCGGCAGCCATGGATGAAAGTCCAAGGATCTAGCAGTTGCTCAGTCCCACGAGGCAAGCAGGCAAGGAAGAGTGAGAGAACATCTTCCTTCTTCCAATGTCCTTATATATCTCCAGCAGAGGGTGTGGCCCAGATTAAAGGCGTGTGCATCCATGCCTTTAATCCCAAATGATCTTGAACTCGGAGATCTCCTTGTCTTAGCCACTATGCTTCAAGATCTCCATACCAAGATCCAGGTCAGAAACTTATCTCTCTGAGCCTCCAAATTAGGATCATAGGTGAGCCTTCCAATTCTAGATTGTAGTTCATTCCAGATATAGTCAAGTTGACAACCAGGAATAGCCACTACAGAAAGTTTCTTAGTAACAGCAGAAACAACACATGAGAAAGTTTCCTTATAATATTAGTAACAGCATAAAATGGCAGGCTAGCCAGGTAACAGTTACCTAGACCTTAACATTCCATCCATGCCTTAACATTTTACCTAGCCCTTAATAGATGGTGCCCGAGGACACACACACACACACACACACACACACACACCAAGAATGGTTCCTGTCCAGTGATTTAGGACCACTCCGTGCATTAGACTGTTTGTCGTGTTGTGAAGTTCCGTCTTCTATTCCTCAGGAATTCCCACCCCAGGCATGCTCCCTGACCATCACAGCAGAACAAACAGACACAATCATGACAGCAGAGACCAGAACCAAAGCCAGGTAATGCATCTCCAGGCTCCTGCCTTCCTTGCTCATGACCTCTGGCTCAGCTCTGTTTCCAGGCCGGGGATGCCTTCAGATCTGAGCTCCGCCCCTGACTTGCTAGATACCTTTGTGCCTGGGCACATGCAGGACCCTGGGCCTGGACCACCCCTCATGGGGAGCCCCACCCATGGAATCCCCGTCTTCTAGAACTCCAGGAAATACTGAGACTGTGTCACTGGATGGTCAGGAGTTAAGACTGGGCTTACGTGAACAAGTGTGCCCTGAGGAGGACACTCCACTCCTCAGGGGAAGTTGGGGACCAAGCAAAAATGCTCTCTCTCTTTCTCTCCTTCTCCCTTTCTGCCTACAGATTAGGATGTAGCTTTCAACTAAGGCTCTAGCACCTGCCTGCATGCTGTCATGCCGCCTGCTGTGATGATAATGGACTAAGCCTCTGAAACTGTAAACCAGGCCCAGTTAAATGCTTTGTTTTATAACAGCTGCCTTAGTCACCCTGTCTCTTCACAGCAATAAAACAGGGACTACGGCAGGGTGAATCTTGGTGGAATCTTACTGTAGGTTGCGGCTGAGTCTTAGGGGGAAATAGATATTGTTTACATTTCCTCAGGGAGGGGGAAATTCCTGAAACACACCAGAGATTGACCATTGGTTTATAGAGACAGTCAATGCTTGCGGAGGACTTCCACGAATCTGGACCCTTGATTGTAGGGAACCACCTATAGCCCCAGGATAAACTGCTCATCACCAATAGTCCCACCTAACAGATGCGTGGAATGAGGCACGGAAAGGTGACAGACCCGCGGGCACACACAGCAAATGGGAACTCTGGCTCCTGTCTGCATCCTTAGCTGTTCCTTACACAGTAGGGTTGTGTTCTGATGGCGTCCGTTGTCAGCCTCCTAAGACGCAGCTGTCCTTCATTCTGGGGGAGGCTGGGACCATTGGAGATGGCAGACACCCTAGCTACAGTGTCAGGATACTGACCCCCAATTGAGGCTCTGCAAGGAGATAGAACAACCTAAAAGCCTGTCTGGCGCTAGCTATGCAGGGCCACCCGTGGTGACCCAGGAAGGCAGCTGACCTTCACTGCAGAAGCCTCCTTTCCTTCCTCCGCCATGCCCTTCCTTCTCCCTCCTTGAATCACAGCGCCTACCCTAGTCCTGACTGTTGCTCAATCCAGGAGCACAGTTCCTGTGGGCTGAGCCTGACAGGCTTGGTCATCTCTTTTCTGCACTTCAAGGGAAAGACAAGATCTTGTACAAGAGACCCCTACATCTTTCCCCTCCGCTGGCCAAGGAACAGTGCCATGGGACCTCTCCACCTGTTTCTCCTGCTGCTGGTCACAGGTGGGACCCACTTTCTTTCCTTGAGTACCTTACTTGAGCAGATGGCAGGGGTGCGGGGGCGGGCTGGCACGGAGGGGAACTGTAATGGAGGCTGGAATCCCGGCACACTCAAGTGTCCTGCTTTGACTCTGCTTTTCTCCTCATTGGTTCCTGTTCTTCACACATCCTCCTCGAGATTAATGCCCACCTATAGGAAGGGGTACAGGGGCTGCTGGACTTGACGGAGCTGTAATGGTGACATTAGCTGTGAGGTGGGGGTTGGGGCATCCAGGCACTTAAACACTTAAGAAGCACTTAAATTGTAAGTGGAGCGACAGAGTGGGAGAGAAGAGAGAAAGACAGACTGGGGTTCAGCTCCTCCTGGAGCCCCTCCCATTTTCCACCTCGGTGGGAGGTCAGGATGCTGAAGGCTTTATCAGTGCATCCTCACCTGTGACAGACTGCCTCTTCCCACCATGGGCTGGGTGCCTCCTGTCGCTGAAGAGTAATGGACACACCCAGGTAAGAGAAGAGGCTGCCCTGCATCTTGAGCCTACAGCATCTCAGCTGGACGCGGGAGGAGAGGTAGAGTACCTCAGGCTGCCTCTAGGCGGACAGAGGTCTCTAGTTCTGAAAGGCAGGCCACCAGCTCCCTGATCCCCCCTTTCATATTTCCATCCCAGTAATAGCTAGAGACAAGATGCCAGAGGTAGAAAGTTTGGGTGATCCTCTGTCCCCCTGCCCTGGCTATAACTTGTTGGGTGCTCCAATGCCATCTCCTCTACCCTAAGAGGATCCCCCAAAATAGCAGTCTCATGTCTCCCCTTAAAATAGCTCTGAGACAAGTCCTTCTTAAAAGAGGAACAAAGCCACAGAAATAGGGAAGCTGAGTTCAAAGTTAGGAAAGGCGAAGTATCCAGTATGGATGTCTGAGGAGCAGACAGCAGGGGAGGGGCAGGGAGGGGCCATCCCAACCCTCAGGAAACCAGCCTGAGCTCTCCAGAG
Organism: Apodemus sylvaticus; assembly: GCF_947179515.1. Lineage (NCBI taxonomy): Eukaryota > Metazoa > Chordata > Mammalia > Rodentia > Muridae > Apodemus > Apodemus sylvaticus. The sequence goes on along the minus strand of NC_067480.1, from coordinate 79,060,771 downwards.
ATGAAGAGGGCAAAACAGACATGCTGGTCCCATAGGACCAGAGGGAAGATGTCTTAAATAGAGCCAGAGGGATTTCAAGAACAAGACAGCTCTTAGCACGGTGCTCGACTTGCAAGCACGAGGATCTGTGTTTGGATCCACAGAACTCATGAGAAAAGCCAGTTACAGTGGCATGTGCCTGTCTCTCAAGAACAGAGACACGGGAGGCAGAGAGAGGCAGATCCCTAGAAGCTCACACACAGGTCCACAGTATACATTTCTGCACTGTATTAGTTATTGTTTTGTTGCTATGACAAAACATCCTACAAAAGCAACTCAGCAAAGGCGGGGTCCATTTTGGCTTGTCGTGTAGGGATACGATCCATCCTGGAGAGGAAGACATGGTGGCCAGACGCAGCTGGATTGCATGCTCTCAGTCAGGAAGCTGGGAGATAAATGCACCCGCTGGGTTCTCTTTGTTCTTTTGTAGTAGCTAGGGACTTTGGCCCATAGAATGTTACTGCCCATAGTCAAGAGGAATCTTCTTCTTCTTCTTCTTCTTCTTCTTCTTCTTCTTCTTCTTCTTCTTCTTCTTCTTCTTCTTCTTCTTCTTCTTCTTCTTCTTCTTCTTCTTCTTCTTCCTCCTCCTCCTCCTCCTCCTCCTCTTCCTCCTTCCCCCTCCTTCTCCTCCCCCCCTTCTCCTCCCCCTCCTCCTTCCCCCCTCCTCCTTCCCCCTCCTCCTTCCCCTCCTCCTCCTTCTCCTCCCCCTTCCTCTTCCTCCTCCCCCCTCCTCTTCTTCCTCCCCCCCTCCTCCTCCTCCCCCCTCCTCCTCCTCCTTCCCCCTCCTCCTCCTTCTCATTCCTTCTCCTCCTCCTCCTCCTCCTTCTCTTCTTCTTCCTCTTCTTCTTTTCTTCATTTTTTGAGACAGGGTTTCTCTGTATAGCCCTGGCTGTCGTGGAACTCACTCTATAGACCAGGTTGGCCTCAAACTCAGATATCCACCTGCCTCTGCCTCCCAAGTGCTGGGATTAAAGGCGTGCACCAATACTATCCAGCAGAATGGATCTTCTTACACCAAATAACTGAGTCCAGATACTCTCTCATCCATATTCCTATAGGTTGACCTGACCTAGAAAATCCCTCACATGCAAGCTCACAGGTTTGCCCCTACATGATTCTAGAACCATTCAGGATGACAGTCATTAACTATCTTGCACACGGGTAAGATATATTCTGTTTCAAACAAGAAGTGGAAGGTTCCCAAAGACCAGAGTTTATCCTAATGACCATGCACACACTGTGACCCTGCATTCCTGGAGCTGCTTCCATGTATTCCCTAGGAAGCATAGAAAAAGAAAAAAAAAGTCAGATTCAGTTCCCAGATGGCCAGGTGATGCATGCCTTTGATCCCAGCACTAGGGAGGCAGAGGCAGGCAGATGTCTGTGAGTTCAAGGCTGGCCTGGTCTACAAAATGAGTTCCAGGACAGGTCAGCCTGGTCTAGAAAGTGAGTTCCAGGATAACCATGGCCATAGGGACCCTATCTTGACAGAGGGGCTTGGGGAGCGGGGAGGCTAGTTCCAAGGCGTGGCACCTCTCCCTAGAGACACTAATCTCTTTAAAGGTTGGATCTTTGTCTATATAGTTTGCTGCTCCTGGGAGATGCTCAGTGACCATTTGGTGGGTGGATGAAAATGGCAAGTGGCTGTCTCCTCTGCAGAGCTGTCCCAAGCCCTCAACACCACGGTGCTGCAGGGCGTGGCCGGTCAGTCCCTGAGAGTATCTTGTACTTATGACGCCTTGAAGCACTGGGGGAGACGCAAGGCCTGGTGTCGCCAGCTGGGTGAGGAGGGCCCGTGCCAGCGTGTGGTGAGCACACACGCTGTGTGGCTGCTGGCCTTCCTGAGGAAGCGGAACGGGAGCACAGTCATCACAGATGACACCCTTGCTGGAACTGTCACCATCACTCTGAGGAACCTCCAAGCCGATGATGCAGGCCTCTACCAGTGTCAGAGCCTCCGAGGCCGAGAGGCTGAGGTACTGCAGAAGGTCCTGGTGGAGGTGCTGGAGGGTGAGTACACACTGGCTGGTTGCACCTTTTCCTGGTCCTTGGGCCAGGTCTCATTCTTGTGGGACTTTTTCAGAGGGACATAAACAAATGCTTGTCCCAGATTAGCTGTCACAAACAGATCTAAGAAATGATTCGGTCCAGGTCTAGCTTAGTGAATTAACGAGTATACTTGTAGGTGCATGGGCAAGGGTCAAAAACAACTGTGTCATCAAAAAAAAAAAAAATCCCATCCCAGCATGGATGACAAATAAAATAAACAGCAACCTTGGTGCTCCCTGCATCTCTGGTGCTCCCTGCATCCCTGAAGCTCCCTGCATCCCTGATGCTCCCTGCATCCCTGGAGCTCCCTGCATCCCTGGAGCTCCCTGCATCCTTGGGACTCCCTGCATCCCTGGAGCTCCCTGCATCCTTGAAGCTCTCTGCATCCCTGGAGCTCCCTGCATCCCTGGAGCTCCCTGCATCCCTGGGACTCCCTGCATCCCTGGAGCTCCCTGCATCCCTGGAGCTCCCTGAATCCCTGGGACTCCCTGCATCCCTGGAGCTCCCTGCATCCCTGGAGCTCCCTGCATCCCTGGAGCTCCCTGCATCCCTGGAGCTCCCTGCATCCCTGATGCTCCCTGCATCCCTGGAGCTCCCTGCATCCCTGGAGCTCCCTGCATCCTTGAAGCTCTCTGCATCCCTGAAGCTCCCTGCATCCCTGGAGCTCCCTGCATCCCTGGGACTCCCTGCATCCCTGGAGCTCCTTGCATCCCTGGAGCTCCCTGCATCCCTGGGACTCCCTGCATCCCTGGTGCTCCCTGCATCCCTGGAGCTCCCTGAATCCCTGGGACTCCCTGCATCCCTGGGACTCCCTGCATCCCTGGAGCTCCCTATATCCCTGGGACTCCCTGCATCCCTGGAGCTCCCTGCATCCCTGGGACTCCCTGCATCCCTGGAGCTCCCTATATCCCTGGAGTTCCCTGCATCCCTAGAGTTCCCTGCATCCCTGGAGTTCCCTGTATCTCTGGAGTTCCCTGTATCTCTGGAGTTCCCTGTATCCCTGGAGCTCCCTACATCCCTGGGACTCCTGCATCCCTGGGACTCCTGCATCCCTGGGACTCCTTGCATCCCTGGGACTCCCTGCATCCCTGGGACTCCCTGAGCATCTTGTAGGTCCTGGGTAGAATCTCCTCTCCCTGACAACTGTAATGGCAGATATAACCTTGGTGTGTGTATATAAATCCTGTAAAGTTTCATGAGATGCCTGAGCCTTGTATGTTTTCTTTACTCTCAGTTATATGGCCCTATCTCCTCCCTCCATGAGGACATGTTTCAGTTCAGAGAAAACGATTTTACAGGACTCAAGTTCAGGCATATATGTGAAGGGATATCTCCATGTCCTTGATCTTAGGAAAATATACTGCATGGATCCCATGGTACTAGAATACTCACTGCACATGGGAGCTGAAATCCAGTGTGCCCTCATCATGGCAGGCCATACTGCCCAGTACAGGGCTGTGCCATCTGCCGGAAGGCTATCTTTCTTTAGTTTATATCAAGACACAGAGTTAGTCCCAGCCTGGTGTCCTTGAACCAGTCTAATTGACATTCCATCCGCATGTGAGCACTGTGTGTGTGGATCTTAAAGAGTAGCAGGTCAATCCATTCACTCATTCAACAAGGCAACTTGGTACAGAAAAACACCTCTTGATTATACTGGGTAATGTGTTGTCTGTCTGTCCCTCTACCTGGGCAATGTGCTGTCTGTCTCTCTACCACCCTCCATTGCCTTCTCTTTCAAAGGAGGTTATGGGGTAAGGCTGTTACCTAACATACACAGACTCCACCTTAAGCACCCCAGAAAAATAGGTTTGAAGAGAAATGGTGGCGTCTTTTGGATGCTCTGAACTGAGTTGTTCTGGGGGAAGGGGAACTGGCCTCTTAAAGAGGAGTCCAGCCTTCTGCCTAGTCTACAGAGGCAAGCTGCTTCTAGGATCTGGGGGAATCTGGGTCTCTTCCCATACTGTGGCCTCTACAATGGAACTGAATATCTAGACTCAGTATTTGTCTGAGGTGGAGAGACTGTAGCTTTTAATAAACCCTACTTCTACCACTCTCCTAAGAGGGATTCAAGAGATCCGACTTCTTGAGGTCTGGTTCAGTAGCATTGACCCAGCCCTATGCCCCATAGTTTACATAATATTTCCATATGGTTTGGTGGAGGTGCTGGTAGTGTAAAGTTCTGGTTTGTTTGTTTGTTTTTGTTTGTTTGTTTTGGAACAGGGTGACTGGGAACTCTCCATCCTCTTGTCTCAGTACCTTAGTGCTGGGGTCTGGCCTGACTTGCAGAAGATTTTCAGGTCTCCTAGCATTCATTCGCTCTTCATGGGCAAACAACAGGATGAGAATTGCTTCTGAGAGTTGACTCCAGTCAGGTGCCAGGTACTAGGCTGAGGTTGAACCTTGACACCATTAAAGAGGTGCCCCCAGCAGCCCCTCTTATTTATGAGATAGGGCCTTATGTAGTCCAGCCTGGCCCCAAACTCATTCTCTAGCAGAGGATGACCTTGAACTTCTGACCCTCCTGTCTTTTCCAAGTGCTGGGTTCACAGGAGGCTTTGTGCATAGTAAGCAAGCATTCTATCAACTGATCTACAGGTCCACCCCCACCCCTCACCCCTCAGGCTAATGACCTGATTTACATAAGACTGGAGCCCCAGGGCCTCTCTGCATATCCAGGGACTTTCCCCTCCCCCACCAGCAGTGGCCTGAATGGATACAGGGCTGTGACCTCATGGTGTGTCTATCACAGACTCTCTAGATGACCAAGATGCTGGAGATTTCTGGGTCCCTGAGGAGTCAGAGAGTTTCGAGGGTGCCCAAGTGGAACACAGCACCTCCAGGTACAGTAGTGGTTCCTCCTTAGACTGTGGATGCAGGTTCCAGGGCAAACAGATCAGCAAAGGCCCAGATATAGTCTTGTCTAAGTACCCCTTCTACCCACTAACATATGAGAAATTGGAGCCCTTTGTAGCAACTCACAAAATTACATTCAGGAACCCCACAGGCCCCTAAAATTCAGCAGTAAATCTCAGTACTTTAGCTTAAAGCTGAAGCCCTAATTCTTTGGGAGAGCCAAAAGCTCTTCTGGATGGTCCGTTCCAATGCACAAACATATAAGTGTTGTGTTGGACAACCCCTGAGCCCGTGTGCAGCTGCCTGCCTGTGCACCAACCGCATCACCACAGCATCCGACAGGGAAGAGCTCATCGGGGAAATGAGATGTGTTTTGTGCACTTAGTAGATCCTAAAATTGACAGCAGAGTCACCTGAGGCACATGAAGCCCCTCTCCAGGCCCTTAGGAATCCCTGGCTCCTTTCTACTCCATCCCCGCAGTCAGGTTTCATCCTATGGGTCACCTCTAGCCTGCCACCTTCCTCTTCTTTCCAAGGAGACAACCAGGAGAGACCTCCTTCCCACCCACTTCTGTTCTTCTCCTCCTGGCCTGTGTCCTCCTGAGCAAGCTTCTTACAGCCAGCGTCCTCTGGGCTGTGGCCAGGAGCAAGCAGAAGCTGGGGACACCTGTGGTCAGCAGGCTGGACTGCAGTCAAGATGCTGGGCACCAACTTCAGATCCTCACTGGTAAGTAGGACAAGCCAGAGAGGTGTTGGGTGTGCACAGGGGAGGGATGAGAGCCTTGAGCTGTATCTGTTGCAGGACCCACAGGTACGTGAGAGAATTCCAGGTGGGAGAAGAATTACAGCCTAAGTCCAGCCAGGAGCCAATCCAGCCTGCATACTCTCCTCTCCGCCACCAAGACTTCTGTTTCTGCTACTTTTGCTTCAGAGGCCACTTCTGCTTAAACCCACCTATCGTGGGAACAGGAACATCTGTGTTGAGTGGGGAAGACAGCTGGATGGTTGCCTGTTGACTTCTGCACTTTGGACATTAAACACTCTCACAAACCAACCCAAGACTACCTATTCTTTCTAGATGGCTCTGTGTGGGTCCACTTCTGCCCCGCCGCTGGGGTGTTGGGCGCAGCTGCTGGGGAGGCAAAATACATGTAGTGCTTAACTGAATCTCCCTATACTACTGTCATCGGGTGTTGGGCTTTGGAGAAGTGAGACACCACTCGGGGTGGGAGAAGGCAGTCTAAGATGTGGCAGGCTGAAGTGGGGTTCCCTGACTCCTGGGAATCCAGTCATCACTGGGGTGCCACACAGGAGTCAGGAATGAAGGATGGGGGGGGGGGCTGTTCATGGGCCTTTGATGAGACTGGAAACATTGGGCTATGTGGGTTGAGGACAACAATGAACCTGGGGCTGGGGAATGGGAATTCTGGCTTAGATCACCAGTAAAGTCCTTAGCTTAGCAATGGTTGTCTGGAAGCACAGAGAGGCCTTCTGTGGGAGATTTGGGCAGTGGCTCTGTAGTCAAAGGCTTTTTCCATGTTCCCAATGGTGGTTCTCAATGAAAGAGACAGTCCATGTTTATCCATACTGTTTATTAACTGTTCATTGTGGAAAATGGGTGCATACCAACTCCTCAGGGTGGACCAGAGATTAAATACCTTTTGTAGGAAGGAATATCTGGGAAGGGAAGCGTATTGGCTTAAACCCTCAGGGCCTCTAGGTATCTCATTAGCAGGGAGACTTGAGTTCAGGGCTATATGACCAACATGGAGAGTCTGGACACATGTTCTGGGCCAGGAATCTAGAAGGGAGCAAGTGGGTACCTGAGTGCCTAGATCTCAGACCTGCTCTGCCTTACCAAGTTTCCTGGCACAGTTCACCATCCCATAGTTCTGTGCCTCATAAACTTCTTTCTCAGTCCTGGGACTAAACTCGTGGTTTTGTACATGCTGGACATGAGCTTACCACTAAGATAATTCCCAGGGTAAGATTATACGTCTGAATGAGGAAAAGGGGGAAAGGTAATAAATTATCTTATTTTCAATTCTGTTGCTGTAACAAAATATCCTGTGATTAAAATAGTGACAAAAAAATTTAGGTGAGAAAGGTTTAAGTCATAATTCTGTAACACCCGATAAAAGCAGGTGCCCCAGCGCCCCATGCCTCAGAAGGCGACACCCAAATCACTCGTGAGAAATGGTCTCAATGCAATAGCAAGAGGATTTTTTATTCCAGAACTCTGGGTTCCACAATCGTACACCGTGCAGGGGTAGAGGACTATGGACCCCGAGGGCAGAATGACAACAGCTTTTATAAGTTTATAACAAAGCCCATAAATCACAAACCAATCATTCCTTACCACTGAGAGCCCGCAAAGTGTGAGCCAATGAATTTGTACCACTCCATAGTTTTTAGGCCAATCAGTTTAAATTATCAGAGCCTGTGGTCAGTGGACCAATTAGTTTCCTATTTTTCTTGGAGGTCTATAGCTGCTGAACTCCTGAATGGGGGTAATGGCGTAGGCAGTTTACAGAAGCAAGATAAGCAGATAATTAGCTCATTTCCTGTTACCTTACAGGGCCAGGATCACCTATTCAAGGCCTTTTTGCCTAGCTCTTAACAAAGGGCGGGCTCTGGAATGTGACCTTTTACCTAGTTTCTAACAAAGAGCACAAAGAGCGGGCTCTGGAATATGAAGTGTTTGGGGCTCCTTAGAAGGCTGGAGTTAGAGCTTCTTTGGAGCAAGATAGCATTTTAAACTTCTGACTTCTTGGGGTCATTAGAGACTTAGGCTGTATTTTTCTATCCTTTCAATTCTAGATTACAGCTCATCTCAGAAGGGAAGTCACGGTGACAGGAACCTAAAACACAGCACATCCATAGTCAAGAGCAGAAAAAGAATAGATGCAGGCCTGCCTGCTTGTGCTCAGCTCCTCTCTGTACTGTTACCGCTTATAGCCCAGGAGCCCCTGCCTAGGGAATGGTGCCACCCACAGTGGGCTAGGTCTTTCCACGGCAATCAGGATGTAATCTAGACAATCCTCTTAGACATGCCCATAGGCCAACTTCATCTCCTCACCCTTCTTTGAGACTTTCTTTGGTGATTCTGGATTTTGTTGAGATGACAATTAAAAGTAACCATTTCGGGTGTCGTGTCTTCCATATCATGGGCTCCAATCTTTCTATCCTCCCTTCCCTTCCCTACATTTGATCACCAAGTCCTTGTGTAGGATACTGGTCATCTTCCTCCTCCTCCCTTGGTGGGACTGTCTTCACTGGCTACCCTTGGGCAACTGTTGCCTCCTCCCAGCTCCTGGCTGCTTCTTCTTGTCCCTACTTTTGCTACTTAGGGACATCCAAGCCACTGACTCGTCCTTCCATCTCCCAGAGCTGCGCTTCCATCTGCAACTTCCCCTCTGGAGAAATGACAAAGACTGAGTCACAGTATCTGAGCTGGGAATAGATAGTTCATGGCCCTAGAAGTACTGAGGCTCTAGAGGAAATGGAGGCTCAGAGAAGGAGGGGGCCTTAGTCCCCATCTCTAGTAGAGTCTGGACAGCAACTTTTCCTTCACATTCATGGCACCCCTCTCTTCAGCTCCATCCTGCTAATGTGTTTGTGGATAAGTACATTTCGACGTGTTGTTTTGAGCGTGATCTGAGCCCCAGAGATACAGCACAGACTCTGCCCTTGGAGCTACTGTTTTAGGGAGAGGAGCTGGTGGGTAGTTATAGACACAATAATTTGGGTTATGTCCAAAGGCAAAAAGTGTTGAAGGAAATTTAAAAATAATCCAGGTGCAAAGGATATGGGATATGCCACTTTGAGCAGGACAAAGGGGACACGCAAAAGATGTTAGCAAATACATGAGGGAATTGTGAAGAGAAAAAATTTGAGGCAAAGGGGACAGTCAGGCCTGTGAGTCTCTTTAACCCTGTTCCTTTCATTTCTGTTGATGTAATAAAACACCTTGGCCAAAAGCAACATAGGGAGGAAAGATCTTGTTTCACTTATAATTCCAAGTTACGGTACATCAATTTGGGGAAGTTGAGGCAAACTCAAGCAACTAGGTCCATCATGTCTTCAGCTGGAAGCAGAGAGAAGCAAATGCATCCATTCTGCCTGCTTGCTGTGCCCCTGCTGACTGAGCTTTCTTCCCTTGTGCAGTTCCAGGCCCAGTCCAGGAAACAACAGTGTCCAAACTCAGGCTGGGTCTTCCCACCTCTGCTGTCAAGACAATCCACCCAGACATGCCCACACACCAAAGTCATTTAGACAACCCTTTCGTTGGGACACTCTTCCCAGATGATTCCAGATTGTGTCAAGTTTGACCCTTAAAATCAACCAACACACAATCATACACCTAACACCCTGGGCAAGAGTAAGAGAGAGCAGGGTAGCGATTCCCCGATGGACCAGAGTGTGAAGGGATCAAGCTGGCCACAGACCCAAGCTTTCTATCAGGCCTCAGAAGTAGACACCCTGTGGCCATGGTGACATGTTTGTGCTTTACTATCTAAAATGAGCTTGGAATTATGGGAAAAGTTCATCATGCATACTCCACCTCACTTCCACATGGCCCTTCTGGGTTCCAACCCTCCCTTGTCACCCTTACTTGGGCATCTCCGCTAATCCTGGCCTGTGGCTCAGGATCAGCCTGCATTTTGGGCTTCTCTGACTGCCTCATTATGGCCTAAGGCAGTCACCTCACCCTCACAGATCCAGCCTGGTCTAGCCAGGCCCTTTCAGCTGCCTATATTATGAGCACAGGGCTGTAGAGGGGGCCTGAGAGGGTCTCTGAAACTTGCCTGGCACTGGGGCAGGGTGGCTACCTCCTCTTGGAGCTTGCTTTTTACTCTTTACCTACTCTATCATGCCTGAGATGCCCACCTCTGGGTTAGAGTGACCACTGGTATGCCTTCCCTTGAGCTAGGGATCACCACAGGCTGAGAGGTAAATAGATTCATGAGCCTCAGTTTCATCTCTGCCTCCTGACAACTTGTAGTAAGCAGGTTCTTCAACCCACAACAGTTGGTTGATTGTAAAACTAGATTGGGCAAATAAGCAATTAGTCAACCAACACTCCCCTTGTCTATTTCACTGGGGTTTAAAAATTAATTTTAGGTGGGGGAAGCTGGAGAGATGGTGTCTTAGTTGCTGTTGTTCTATTGCTGTGACAAGACATCATGACCAAGGCAACTTATAAAAGGAAGCAGCTAATCGGGGCTTACTACAGTTTCAGAGGGTTAGTCCTTCCTTGATCATCACGGTGGGGAGCATGGTGTGTGAGCATGGTGGGAGCAGTAACTGAGAACTTAGCATCTGATTTACAAGCAAGTGCAGAGAGAGAGAGAGAGAGAGACAGACAGACAGGCAGGCAGACAGACAGACAGACTAGGCCTGGCATGAGTTTCTGAAACCTCAGAGCCCACTCCCAGTGACACACATTCTCCAACAAGGCCACAGTTCCTTATCCTTCTGTAAATGAGAACGGCCCACATAGACTCATATACTTGAATACTTAGTCATCAGGGAGTGAACTGTTTGGGAGGGGCTAGAAGGTGTGGCCTCTCTGAGGAGGTGTGGCCTTGTCAGAGGAGTGGTGTTATTGAGGGTGGGCTTTGGGGTTTCAAAAGCCCACACCAGACCCAGTCTCCTCCTCCTCTTCCTCTTCCTTCTCCTCTTGCTCCTCCTTCTCCTGTTCCTCCTCCTCCTTCTCTTTTTCCTCTCTCTCTCTCTCTCTCTCTCTCTCTCTCTCTCTCTCTGTCAGCTGCCTGCTAATGAGGATGTAAAGCTCTCAGCTACTGTTCCAGTGTCACACTGTCTTCTGCCATGATGGTCTTGGACTAACGCTCTAAACTGTGAGCAAACTTCCAATGAAATGTTCCTTATCCTTCTGTAAATGAGAACGGCCCACATAGACTCATATACTTGAATGCTTTCCTTAAACGTCCTTTTAGGACAGTTGCCTTGGTCATGGTGTCTCTTCACAGCAAAAGAACAGTATCTAAGACAATATCCTCGGCAATCCACCAACTGGGAACCAGACATTCACACCAGAGAAGGCTCAGTGGTTAAGAGCCTTCACAGGTAAGGCACCACACCTATGACAGTGTTGGAGCTATGGGTTCTTGAGGATCCGAATTGCAGTCTTCATGTTTATGCAGCAGGTGCTCCATCTGCTGAGCCATCACCCCAGCACCCACCGCTGGGGTCTTAGCATGAGCTTTGGGTTTGAATAGGGGCCAAGAAGTGTGAAGGAGACAGTCTCTGCAAAGATCCTGCTCGCCATCATTGTCCAGGCTTCAGGCTCTTGCTTGGTGACCTGACAGTCCTTATATCTGTGTGAAGTCTCTCTCTGGGAAAGATTCCCCCTCTGAGAGGTGGCACCAGGGCTTCAGCCATTGCTTCAATTGTCTGAAAGTTGAAAGAATAGGCATGAGGGTCTCTTTAGAATATCTTCATTCTTACCAGAACAGTTACAGGAAGGGGAGAGGAGGGGAGGGGAGGGGAGGAGGGAGAGGGGAAGGGAGCGACTGAGGGAGGGAGAAAAGAAGGTCTTGCTGCTGTTCTCTGGAGTTATCTTCCATGCCACGGCAATGTGTTCTTCCCTGCACATAGCTCTAGTTCCGACAGACTGTTTTATCATGTGTTCTGTCTGGTTCCTCAGAGCCCACCCCCCCAGGGCAATTTGGAAGCCCAATGCTTCCTCCATAGTCAGTGAACCTGAATCTCTAGAACCCCAAAATAGACTCGCAGTTCAAGAAACAAATGAGCTCTAGGGTTGTGAAATGGCCCTCGCAGGCTCCTGTGTGTGAAGGCATAGGTGGTGCTGGGGCGGGAGGGGTATGGAATCTGTAGGAGGCCCAGCTTCTAATCATCCTTTGCTTCCTGTCTGTCTCCATGGTGTGGCCAGATACCCCATGCTTCTGCTGCCATGCCTGTCATAACCTCAATAAACTCTTCCTCCCTCAGGGTTATTTTGTCAGTAATAAACTGGCTCCTTGACACTCCTTCCTCTTTAGAAAGCAGCAGAGACAGAGGAAGAACCAGACAGACACCATCATTCTGAAGTATAATTGTTCTTAGGAAGGAAAGTGAAGGATATAAGTCTCTCTGGGTGTTGCCCAGTCTCTAGCCCCTGAGGGATGTCTGATGCTCGGTCATACTGAGGCATAAGGGCTTGGCACGTACTGTCAGGACCTTGTAGGAAGGTGGAAATATTCATGGACAACACAGTGTCTGCGGCACCAAAGTAATCTACTTGCAGAAAAATAATAACACTTGAGAAATAAGAAAGAACTTCTAGATTAAAACTGTCAAGGAAAATTGGGTAAGAGAGATGGCACGATGATTAAAAGCATTTGCTGCTCTCAAAGAGGACTCAGGCTCGGATCCCAGAGCCCACATAGCGGTTTACAACCATCTGTAACTCCAGTTCCAGAGAATAAGGCACCATCTCCTGATCCTATAAAGGCAAAACAATTACACACGTGAAATAAAAGTAAATAAATCTCTTTTTTTAAAACAAAAGAATGAAAAAGAAAAGGTCTGGGGATATCTCCCCAATGGTACCGGGCTTGTTCACACGCAAGCAGCCCAGGGCTCCCTCCACAGCAGCACAGAAACCCAGGTGGAAATCTAAGTCTGAAATTTCTGCACTCGGGAAAGTAAAGTCAGCGGACCAGAAGTTCAAGATTACTCTTGGCTACATAACAACTTTGGGGCTAACCTGGACTACATGAGACCCTATCTCCAAAAGGGAAATAAAGATAAGATAGAAGGGATGGACGAAGAGTATGCAGATCCTAGAAGCTTGGTGGATTAAGAGATGAACAATGTGAAGGAAAAGTTATAAGAACAGGAAGGACCCTTAAGAAGGAAGGATCCGTGCCTCCAAGTAATGGGTGGATGCAGAGCGGCAAGAGGAAAGGGTATGGTGTGTGCCCTCTGAAGACAATCGTGCCTCCTGGAATTGAGGAGGGTGGGTTTGAAAGAAAGGGCCTAGAGTGTCTAGGTTGGGCACAGGCAAAGGCGGGTCTAGGGGTTTCTAGGAAAGAGGTTGTGGTGAGGGAGTGGGTTCCTGGGAGTTGGGGTGGTGTGCCTGCGAATAGACCCAGGATCGGAGAGTTACCCAGAAAGACTTGAGAATCAGACGGCCACATGGACAGCTCTTAATTTTCTCTTTCATAGCTCTTTCTTCAGATCTGTGTGTAGGAGACTGAAGATTATCTCTCCTTATTCTCCTGCCCTCCGGTTGCTGGGTCCCCTCTCCGTTCCCTTTGGTGGGGTGTCAGACCCCCTTCTTCCAACCTCCTTCTCACTTGCCTACTGGTCTCTCAGGGCCTTCTGAACCTTGAGCAGAGGCATCCTTGGAAAAGTTCCCTGCCCCCAACCTTGGAGATTCCCACCAGTGTAACTGTTGGCCTCTATGGATAGCTGGAGAGCCCACGTGACTGTATGAGACAGATGTTTCCTGTCCTCAGGGGCCTGCAGTTTTAGAGAGGAGGCCACCCTCAGAACCTACTACTGCCCAGCCATGGACTGCTACCTGCTGCTGCTGCTGCTGCTGCTGCTGCTCCTGGGACGAGCAGGTAAGGTGCAGATGTAGCCACGCCTCCTTCACCAACCTAAGTATCACAGATACCATAGCTACCCACTCTGGATCCCCAAGTCCCTATGTTGGAGAGTGGGCTAGGGACCATGCCTGCTTCTGTCCAACCCTTGCTCCCACATCTCTTCCTTCCGCAGGCCAAGGCTCAGCTAACAGTCATCCTGAGGCGCTACAGGCACCGGTGGGGTCATCCATTCTAGTGCAGTGCCACTACCGGCTCCAGGATGTGAGGGCTCGCAAGGTGTGGTGCCGGTTCTTGCAGGAAGGCTGCCACCCACTAGTGACCTCAGCGGTGGACCGAAGAGCTCCAGAAAATGGGCATATATTCCTCACTGACCTGGGTGGGGGGCTCCTGCAGGTGGAAATGGTGACCCTGCAGGAAGAGGACACCGGGGAATATGGTTGTGTGGTGGAGGGAGCCGCAGGACCCCAGACCCTGCACAGGGTCGCCCTGCTGGTACTTCCTCCAGGTGAGTTGCTCTTCGCTGCGCCCTCCCCCACTGTAGTCAGAAAGATGATCTGTGATGGGGACTCTTTGGGGCCTTGGGGTGTGGGGCTCACTAGGAAAGCATTGGGGTGAGATACCATTTTGACAGCTTGTGGGGACTGAGTGGCAACGGAACTGTTTGGGAAGCTGGATATTACTTATCTCCAGCCAAGCAGCCACCTCTTCCTCTCTCTCCCTGACAGGAGCTTTCTGTCACAGCTTCTCCAAGGCCCTGTGTCTTCTTCCAACTCTCTCAACATGATACTGTCTTTGCTTTGCTTTATGTGGACTTCAAGCATATTAACAGAAATTAATTGTTGTGCCTTCCTGTGTGTGTGTGTGTGTGTGTGTGTCCTTATAATACCTACACAGTTACAGAGGATGTCCTGTTCTATCACACTCTACCTAATCACCCTGAGACAATGTTTCTCACTAAACCTGAAGCTCCCCATTTTGGATAAACGGGCTGGCCATACAGGGATCTGCTTATCTCTAGCTTCCAGCACTGGGGTTTCAGAGGCAGCACTTTTATGTGGGTCTGGGGGATCTGAACTCAGGACCTCACCCTTGCCCACAGAGCCATTTCCCCAGCCCTGCCTTCCTTGGATAGTTTAAGGGTCTGGCCTACAGGTGGAACCCACCAGTTCCTGCTTTGGACTTCAACTCAGGCAGGATTTGTTTTTCTTTTTTAGAAGTCTCACCCTGTAGCCCAGACTGGTCTAAAACCCATTTATGTAGTCCAGGCTGGCCTTGAACTCATGATCTTTCGCATGACCTCATCTTCCTGAATGTGAGGGTTACAGGTGTGCAGTGCTATTCCTGATTCCATTCAGTTTCTAAAATTGGCGGGATTTTTTTTAAAAGAAAAAATTTAAATAAAAAATTAAGAATATTTAAACCTAATATTTATACATCAATATTAAATACATTAGTGTTTAAACTTACTAAGCAACCTTACTATAGAAAGCATATTGCTTTTGCAATATTCTCACAGCTCACATCTTTCTAGGTATTTATTAAAATAAAAATGCAATTTAAACACAGAGGTCTATTTTTAGGGGTCTGGAGAGATGGAGCAGTGGTTAAAGGGTCTGGCTGTTCTTCCAGAGGACCTAGATTCAGTTCCCAGAACCCACCTGGCAGCTCACAGTCTTCTGAAGCTCCAGTTCCAGAGGACCTGGTATCCTCTTCTGGCCCCCTTGGGCACCAGGCACACACATTGTGTACACACATATGCAGGAAAAACATGCAGACACATAAAACAAAATAACAAAAAATGAATTTAAAAAAGAATTTGAGTGGTACCAAAACAAAGAAACAAACAAACAAACAAAAAACCTGCTCTGGAGGGAGAAGGCTGGAGGTGGCTGGAGGCGACTCATCTTTTGTGAGCTGTAACTTATGTCTAATCCCCTGATGATAAAGTCATTGTCATTTCTTTGGTCTTCCTGGATAAGTAAGAGGGGTGAGTCAGAATATTGTTGGATCATTTATTCCACAGTGATTATTTAACCTTTCACCTCTCCCTCCTCTCCCTCTTCCTCTCCTCTCCTTCCCTCCCTCCTCTTCCCCTCCCACCTCTCATGCACACATGCCACAGTGCATGTGTGGAGAAGACATTGGTGAGAGCTGATTCTCTCCTTCACCTTTTGGACTCTGGACTTTAAACTCAGGCTGCCGGGCTCGGCAGCGAGTCCCTTTGCTTCCTGCCTCATCTTGCTGGCCCATGGCTATCACTTTACACAGTAAGCAGACGCTGGCTAGCGTGAGTCCTTCTCAGGATCCCGCACCCTTGACAGGCTGAGGTTTTGCCTTGTTTTACTTTCTCCTCTTTCTTGTGCATCTGTGGCCTACATACATGTTCTTGTAGATGTGTGCATGTGTGCATGTGTACACGTGGAGGATTAAGGTCGATGTGGTGTGTCTTGCTCTCCACATTATTTTTGGAGACAGGGCCTCTCATGGTGGGGGAGGTGGGGGGGAGCTGGGGAGTGGGGGAGTGGGGGGGGGAGGAAAGAATGATGGCGGAGCAAGCACCTGGAGCTCCTCTCACCGCAGTGGGAAAGATGCTGCAGAAAAGAACTGTGCAGGCAGGTGGGTAGAGAATGGCAGCCAGGGAGGGAATGGCCTGTCTGTCCCTCAGGCATTTAGTTTTAGAAAGTAGCTTAGTTAATTTTCTATTGGTGTGGGGGATATAACAATAGAAGCCAGGGAAATTCAAAAAAAAAATCATCAGATCCTACTACAAAAGCCTATACTCAACACAACTGGGGAATCTGGAGGACATGGAAAATTTCCTAGACAGATACCAAATACCAAAATTAAATCAGGATCAAATAGATCATCTAAACAGTCCCATAACCCCTAAAGAAATAGAAGGAGTCATAGAAAGTCTTCCAACCAAAAAAAGCACAGGACCAAATGGTTTCAGTGCAGAATTTACTATTGGTGTGACGAAACATCAGCTTACAGGGGGAAAGAAGAGTTTTATTGGGGGGCTTACAGTTCTAGACAGAGTCCATGGCTATGATGCTCGGGAGCATGGTGGTAGGCAAGAAGGCATGATGCTGGAAAGTAGCTGAGAGCTTACATCCTGATCCACAAGCACAAAGCAAGGGGGGGGGGAGCGGGAGAGGGAGAGGGAGAGAGGGGAACATGGACCTTTGAAGCCTCAAAACCTACCCTGAGAACACGTCACTGAATCCTGCAGCCAAACCTCAGACGTTGTAGGAATCTAGGTTCTGCCTGGGTTATCAGAAAGGTCATTGGGACTTGCCTCCCATTAATGCTGAGCCAGAATCCTTGTAAATCCTGAGGGCATCTCAGGATGGGATCCTATCAGCTTGAAGATAAGGTCACAGGGCTGCAGCTCCATGGGAAGAGGCCCTCACTGGAGATCTGTGAGAGCCAAGACCAAGGTTGACATTAAGGATGACAACAAGAGAATCTATTCTGGGATGAGGAGATACGAGATCAGACAGTGATGGTTAGACGTAGTGTGGTTGAGCTGGAGAGGTGCCAGTGTGAGGCAGAGAGTTGGCAGAGATGAAGAAATGCAGGGGGCCATGGTTGGGAGCTGGTGGCACAGGGGAAATGGCTATGCTTACAACCAGACAGAGATACTAAGAGAGGAAGCTGTTTCCTAACGCTATCTGCTGTCCTGGGCACAGGGGTGTCTCTCTTTCCTCAACTTCATTTCCCTGGTTCTTCAGATCTTAACAGGATGTGTAAAGCTGCTCCAAGGGGTTTGCACTCACTGAATGTTTCCTTCTGGCTCAGTTCCTGGTCCAGGAGACGGGGAGGAAACAGAAGAAGAGAAAGAAACCTATAGAACCGGAACCGGAAGTCTGCTGGAGGACCCTTCCGCAAGTGCTGGGCCTCCCGAGTTCAGAAGGCGTGAGAACAGGTGTCCGAAGCGTTGGTTTGGGAGGCCAGGGGAACTGGGCAGTAAACGTACAACTGATTTTGACCCGTGGTATGATTGGGGGCTCAGGGTTTAGGACCACTTGCTGCTTTTGCTGCGGACAGTTCATCCTCAGCAGTTCAAAGCAGCCTGTGACTGCAGCTCCAGAGGACCTGGGCTCGCTTCAGGCCTCTGCAGCCACTTGCATGTGCATATATGCAAAACATACACAAGTAAATTTTAAGAATCATCCTGAACCAAATAGGGCACACTTCTAACCTATCGCACTTCTAACTTATCTAACGTCTCCTCACAATTATGGGTCCCAAAGAAAGTTTCTCCGACTACTGCAGGGCCGGTGGTCAGCAGCTTCCCTCAGGGCACAGGGCTAAACCAGCCTATCCCTTTGTGTCTCTCAGTATCCCCCTGATCTGGGGTGCTGTGCTCCTGCTGGGCCTGCTGGTAGTAGCTGTGGTGCTGTTTGCTGTGGTGGCCAGAAAGAAAGGTAGGTAGCCACCCGCCCACTCCAGCCTCTCAGTTTTGAAGATGAGGCCAGAAGTCCAGGCGTGTAATTCCAGCAGCTGATGGGGAAAGCAGGAAAGGATTGGCTAGAGCGGGCCCAATGAAGCTGGTGAAGAGTGAGGGGTAGGATTGGAGAGAAAGGATGGAAGGAAGGGAAGAGTTCCAGGGGGTGGGGCTAGCTGGAGAAGCAGAGAATGGGCACCGAGGCAGAGCAGGCTTGTGCAGTGCAGAGACAGAGGAGAAAAGGGCTAGAGACAGGAGTGGCAGAAGGGGTTATGCACTTGCAAAGGTTCTGAGAAGCTTGGAAATGCTTGGAGCCTCTGTAAGTGACTAGACTGTTGTCCTCTGTTGCCAGGGACCAGGCTTGGTGTCTGTGGCCCATCCCAGAACACTGGAGTTTCAGGCCTGGTAAGAGAGACCTTTGCAGATCCCTTATCCATCATACTACTGAATAGGTGGGGGAAAGACCCTCACCTTCCTGGGGAAGTACCTTGGGGTACTTTCTAGGAAGTGCCTTGGGGCTTAGGATATCTTCAAAGCACCCCACTCCACATGTTTTTAAAAAACTAGATAGGGCCTCATACTTAGATGGCTTACAACTTACTATATAGACCAGTCTGGCCTCAAATTCATGGAGCGCCACCTGCTTCTGCCCCCTAAGTGCTGCGATTAAAGGTGTGCACTATCACTCCCAGACGGGATCTCACTAAGAATGTTGGCCAGCCAGAAACTCACTGTGTAGACCAGGCTGAACTTGAACTCTCTTGATACAGGGATTAAATGTGCATGCATTTGTATATGTGTGCACACCACCATTCCAAAGGATTGCCAAAGCAATCCCCCCCTCATCCCTTTGGCACACTGGGATTGTTACAGTGGGTCCATTGTGGTCCCAGGCTCCCCTTAAAGAACTCAGGCAGAGTGACTGTGTGACTTGCCTGCTTTTTATTCCAGGACCCTTCCTCAGCAGCCCACCATAGCCATGACTTTGGACCACCTGCAGACATACCACATGTGAGGCTCGACTCACCGCCTTCCTTTGACTCTGTCTACATGGGCTCTTCTCTTGATCCACCATCAAGGAAAGCCCCAGCTCCACCCCCACAGCCCCCTCTGCCTCCTAAGGTTCTGATGTCGTCCAAGCATGTGACATATGCTACAGTTGTCTTCCCGGGAGGGGACAAAGGTGAAATAGCCTCCCGTGAGCCAGTTCAGCATCTCCCAAACAGTCAGACCCCACCCAGTTAATAATACACTTTAATTTATACACTTGGGATCGCCCCTGGGGAATTCTCTGCAGCCCATCCAACTAACTCTGCCTTTTATGCACAGAGTATGTCAGCAAGTGGTGACTCAGAGCTCTGATCTAGTGTCTTGGTTTGGTGGACACAGGAAGTGGTGCTCAGATATGAGTGAGGTGTCTGGAGGGGGGAAGAATTCTGCTGCTTCCCGGTGCTGGATCTGCTGTCCCTTACATATTGGGCTAAATAAACCCGGAGGATGTATAAGTTCTTCCTGGGTATATGTGTATATATGCCTGCATGTGTGTGTGTGTGTATGAGTATACATGTATATAAGTTTGTGTGTATGTAAGTACATGTGTGTGTGCATGTGTATGTGTGTGTGTGTGTGTGTGTGCATCCAGAGGTCAATGTCACTCTCCTTTTTGAAACAAGGTCTTTCACTAATCAGGGCTAATTAAACTGAACTGGTTGAGCAGAGAAGTCCAAGGACCCTCCTTTCTCTACCTCCTCAGAACTTGGGTTGGTGGCATCCATCTGCTGTGGCACCAGCTTTTTATCTGGATGTTTGGGAACTGAACTCAAGTCCTCAGATTGACACAGCAAGGACTTTATCAATGGGCCCTTCTCTCCTGGCCCCAGTACGTGAGCTCCTAATGGTATGAATGGGTAAGACAAAGCCTGATTCACTAGCCACGTGGCTTATGAACTAGAATGACTGATCTGGAGACTTCTGTGCCCGTGGGGAAGTACCTTCTTCCCTGGTCAGAGCACTACAGAACGGTGAGATTGGAAGGACTTGCTCAGAAGTTCTTCCTGCCCTTGTCAGGATGCCTGAGATTACAGATGCACTGGCTTAAGTTTAGGAAGCTCTTCTGCTCTGTACCTGATTAGCCACAGCATTTGATGGGCTAGCGAGTGGGTATGAGGGGTGCGGAGGAGTGGGGCAGTTATTGATGAGTTAAAAGATGCAGTCTCGGAGATAAGACCACAAAGAAACAGGAGGAAACACAGGAGTGGAAACAGACACCACATTCCCTCTCAGAAGGGACTTCGCATTTTCAAGCCTTGGGAGTGAGAGAGCTTCTCAGACATTAGTCTTACCAAAGCTGGTGTCTTAGGGTTTCCATTGCTGTAAAGAGACACTATGACCAAGGCAGCACTTATAAAGGACAACATTTAATTGGGGCTGGCTTAGAGTTTCAGAGGTTTGAGTCCATTATCATCATGGCAAAGGGTATAGCAGCATGCAGGCAGACATTGTGCTGGAGGAGCAGAGAGTTCTACATCTTGATCCAAAGCCAGCCAGAAGGAGACTGTCTTCTGTGCAACTAGGAGGAGAGTCTCCAAACCCACCCCCATGGTGACACACTTCTTCCATCAAGGCCACACCTAATCCAACAAGGCCACACCTCCTAATAATGCCACTCCCTGGGCCAAGCGTATGCAAACCACCACAGCTGGCTTTCCCAGCTGTGTGCCATATGGCAGCTCTGTTACCTTTGGCCTTGGAAGAGCTCGGTAAAGAAAAGGCATCAGAGAGGAAAAAGAGGTAGAAGGATGTCTAATGTCCCTGAGGAATTTTTTCTGAAATTGACTGGAAAAGACTTGCTCATACTGGGACAAGAGATTCAAGGGAGGAGAGATGAAATCTTGGGGACCCTGGTACTGTAACAATGACAGGGTACAGCTACAGAGGACCATAATTTTGATTTAGGCCCCTCACAAGAGAGGTCACACTAATGTCACTAAGCTATGGAAGCCTAGTAATGCTACTCAGGTCTGGCAGGATATCCTGAGCATCTCCCGACAAATGTTGCAAAGCTGTGATCTCGGGGGAGGTGGCTCAGGGCTTAAGGATTTGCCAAGTAAGTATGAGAGTCCTCATTTGGGTCCCTAGCACCCACGTAGATGCTGGATGGCATGGCACCTCCTTGTGATTCCAGTCTTAGAGACCTGATTCTCAGAGCACGCTGGCTATCAAGACCAGGCACGCTGGTGAGCTCTAGGATTGACTGAGACCGCCATCTTCACTGAATAAGGTGGAAGAGTGGCAGAGCATGATTTAATGAATTAACCTCAGGCCTCTACATACATGCAAACACAGGCACATGCGTGTACATGAGCATTCCCCACCACACACATGTGGGAGAAAGGGGGAGAGGAAAGAATGCTGACAACACAGTACACAGTAGCATGCTCTCTGCTTCCTGTGTGACTGTAGGGCTGACTGGAGCTTGCCTAGCATCCTGGGAGTCCTGTGCATGCCACTACCCTGACATGGACCAAAGTTTAGAATTCTTTTTTGTTGTTGTTGTTGTTGTTGTTTTTTTTCTTCGAGACAGGGTTTCTCTGTGTACCCCTTGTTGTCCTGGAACTCACTCTGTAGACCAGGCTGGCCTCGAACTTAAGAAATCTGCCTGCCTCTGCCTCCCAAGTGCTGGGATTAAAGGCGTGCACTACCACTGCCCGGCAAGAACTGAGAGTTCTATATCTTCATCTAAAGGCTGCTAGCAGAATACTGGTTTCAAGGCAGATAGGATGATGGCTTTAAAGTCCACACCCACAGTAACACACCTACTCCAACAGGACCACACCTTCTAATAGTGCCACTCCCTGGGTCGAGCACATATACACCATCACAACCAACTTTCTATTTTCAATGGTTTCCTTTGCTGTTTAAGCTTAACTGTCCTGGAACTCACTCTGTAGACCAGGCTGGCCCTGAATTCAGAGATTTGTCTGAGTCTGCCCCTTAAATGCTAGGATTAAAGGTATGAGCCAAACGCCTGGCCTTAAACTTTTCTTTACTTCCTTTTTACAGTATGGAAGTTTCTCTGGGTAAGGTCTTGTCCTGAGGACACCACTTCCCTTGTTCTATTTAGCATCAGCTTTTCATTAATCTGATTATTAATCTGTTAGCCTACATTTACTACTCTGTGGGTTCTTCTTTCTTCCACCATTCTCCACCCCTTTTATTCTACTCTTTCAACCCCCTAATACTGGATAGGAGAGAAAAAAGGATAGCGGGGAAAGGGGCAACATTACTGTTAGACTGTCTTGGCAACTAGGGCCATCAAGGACCTCAGGGCAAGCTAGATGTTTGCTAGTAGAATATCTGATTTCTTCTTTTTGTCCTTTTGTGTGTGTGTGTGTGTGTGTGTGCATGACTACTTAACAAACTTTGACCAACAGCAACCAACCAACAACCCACCCAATTCTCAGGGCCCTAGCATTTATATACCCACTGAAAAGCATTCCAGATGTCACACAATTGCAGAAACTGTCTGCAGCTGGAAAATCTACACCCTTGCTAGAGCACGAGGCAAATCATAGTTAGCTGCTGTGGACAATCTGAAGCAGCCCCAAGTCCCCACACCTGGGATTATAACAAAGACATATTCTAATAATATTTCTGTGTTTTTTAAAAGAATCCAAAATTCTCACTACACTCGACTTAGATCTGTTATACTTCCTGGTGCCCCCTTTCTCCTCAATCTGTTCATTTTATATTTTTTCCTTGCTCAGTTTGCTCCTTTTCATTGTAAATCTGCACAAGACTGGCAAAACACAACACAGTTAATACTCTACTGCATTGAAATCTCCCTTGCCAAAGATGTTAATCCAAAACTCTTCAATTTAGCCTCAGGCAGGGTTTTTGGACAAGGACAAAAGCCACATTCTTCAACAAAATATCACAAGAACAATCTCTAGACCATTTACTAATATTCTTCTTTTCTGAAATCTCTTGAGCCCATCCCCACAAAGTTAAAACCAACCTCAGTACTGTCTTCCATGTTCCTACTAGGTTGGACCCTTAAGCCTCACTTAAAATGTCCAATCACTTTTCTAGTTCAAAGTCCCAAACTGTTCCATATTCCTCCAGACACAAACATGGTCAGCCCTATTGCAGCAATACCCCACAGTACCAAATTTTGTTAGTTACTGTTCTATTGCTGTGAAGAGACACCTTAGCTATGGCAACTCTCAAAGGAAAGCATTTAACTGGGGTTGGCTTATGTTTCAGAAGTTTAGTCCATTGTCATCATAGCAGGGAATATGGGAGCATGTAGGAAGACATGGTGCTGGAGAAGGAACTGTTCTATATTTGGATCCACTAGAAGGAGAGAGAGAGAGAGAGAGAGAGAGAGAGAGAGAGAGAGAGAGAGACAGACTATGGGCCTAGTTTGAGCTTCTAAAACCTTAAAGCCTACCCCTAGTGACAGTCTTTCTTCAACAAGATCACGCCTCTTAGTAGCGTCACTTTTTATGAGCCTTTGGGGCCCATTTTTGTTCAAACCACCAAACCAACCACAGCTCTTTAATAAGATTATCACTATGGGTCCTAGTTAGGATTACTATTGCTATGATGAAACACTATGACCAAAAGCAATTTGGGGAGGAAGGGGTTTACTTGGCTTATACTTCTATAGCACTGTCCATCATCAAAGGACAGGTAACATGCTCAGACAGGGCAGGAACCTGAAGGCAGGAATGATGCAGAGGCCATGGAGGGTATTGCTACTGGCTTCCTCCTTATTGCTTGCTCAGCCTACTTCCTTATAGAATGCAGGACCACTTGCCCAGAGATGGTACCACCCATAATTGGTTGAGCCTTCCCCATCAATCAGTAATTAATAAAATGCCCTAGAGTATAGAGGTAGTTCTGATGCTAAGGTCCTGTTCCGAGTTGGTTCTTGATCTGTTAGTAAAGATGCTATGGGCCAATTGCTGGGTGGAGAGAATAGGTGGGACTTCCGGGTCCCCACAGGCAAGCTGGCAGACACACGAGTGAGAGAGGAAGAGAGAGTTTGCCATGCTTTGGAGGGAGAAAAGCCAATCAGCCACGTGAGATCTCAGGTGAAGCAGCCATAGGCTGCATCTATAGGCTGGAGATTGGGGATATTGAGCTGGGACTGAAGTTGGTTGAGCAACTGAAATTGAGTGCAGATTTAGGGTTCTGAGCTGGGAGTACTGGGAAGAGCATGCTAGCAGAGGTAGATTGGGGGTGCCCAGCAGTTGAACCAATAGGCAAGTTGAAATTGAACAATTGTGTGTGTGTGTGTGTGTGTGTGTATGTGTGTGTGTGTTTCTTATCTGCAAATTTAATATTCTCTGGGTGTGTGTGGGGGGCTGATATTAAGGTCTTTTCCCATAGTTTAGGTGGAGTAGCAGAAGCTGCATACAACACTACAGGTTTGCCTCATCTCAGATGACTATAGGCTCTATCAAACTGATATAAAACTAGCCAGCACACTGATGTAAGGCTCTAGGTTCTTCCTCATAGTCAGAACTAGGGTGCTACAGAAAGATAAAGGTTGTAGGCACACCTTCAAAGAGACCTAATGGGGGCCAGTGATATTCAGCCTTGCCTTGGGCTAACAAAGAGACACAAAAGAATCTTTCCAATAAGACATAGAGGCCAGGTGGAAAATATGTTTAAAAACTTTAAGAAGCTCAGCTTGGTGATGTGCAGCTATAATTCCAGCACCCTGGAGACTAAGGCAGAAGGGTCTTGAGTTCCAGAATAATTGAGCTAAATAATGAGTTCCTATTAAAAACAATTACTCAATATCAGAGGCTATGTTGAATAGCCTCTGGAGGGGCATGCAATAACTTAAATGACTTCTGTGTGCCCCTAAAATTCCACCCTCTCCCATGAATCCAGGATGAGACATTATCATGTAACTAGGGAGAAGTGGGAATCCTACAATGCCCCTCTGAGAGATTATTTATTTTATTATTATTTTTATGTGCACTGGCATTTCCCCCCCTATGTGAAAGTGTCAGAACTCCTGAAACTGGAGTTACATATACAGACAGTGAGAAGCTGCCATGTGGGGGCTAGGAATTGAATCCAGGTCCTCTGGAAGGGCAACGAGTGCTCGTAACCAATGAGCCGTCTTTCTCCCCACCCCCAACATCCCTGAGAGATTCGAACATTAAAAATCAATGTTAAATGAGATGCAGATAGTCATCAAAGAGCCATACAATAATCCCGTGGGCAGAGAGGGCAGCTGGGCCAAAATATGTTGTCAAGGTAGGAACTGGGGTGAGGACACATGGGAAGGGAAACAAAGACGACCTAGAAGGACGACACCTGCAAGTGGCATGTGTCCTCAAACCTTAAAAGACAGGTCACAGGCTGTGGCTTAAAGACAGGCCCATGATGAGCTGTGGTCCAAAACCTGGGCTCTATCTGAGGTCTGGATTCCTTAGGAATACAGCAGAGCCCTGGACAAATTTTACCCTTCTTTTTATTTTTTTATTAATCTTTTTTTCACGCAGTATATTTTGATCACATTTTCCCTCTCTTATCTCCTGCCAGATCCTTCCCCTGTCTCTGCCCACCCAACTTAGGTTTATTCTTTCTCTCCAAAAAAACAAAACAAAACAAAACAAAACAAAACAAAATGTCATCTGTTGCTTCTTAAGATGTGTCTTCCTTATGAAGCAGCAGATCTAAGTTAGTAGAGAAGCAGGCCAGGCCAAGGATAGCATGACCTTCGGGAACATAAAGCAAAACTGCTCAACAGCTAGGGAGCTCGGAAGCCAGTGGAGGAGATGAGGGGGAGCGTATACTTTCAAAGCAATCCTGCATCTTAAAGATCACTTCACAGTTCTATTTATACAGAGAACATCTGTGACCAGAATCAGAACTGTCTCCAGGCATAGAGTGTGGGAAAACGCCTGGAGGAGGAGTTGTAAGATATCTGGACGGCTGCAGTTTTCTACTTTCCTGCAAGCACATTGCGCGGGCTGGGGCACAGAAGAGCATATTTACAAGTTCCAAATCAGCTCCAGTTGTCATTTCACTCCAGACCCCCTGACCGTAAGATGCTGCTTCTTGGTGAGCTTACCAGAGTCAGAAGCAAACAAATAGACACTGTAAGAGGCGGGTAGTGCAGGAACATGGGGAAGAAAGGAGCATGAGGCGATGCCAACCAAAGTACGTGAGAAAATGCCATAAGGAAACTGGCTACCTTATATTAACTTAAAAATAAAATAATCTTCTGGGGAGGATGGCTCTATGGGCAAGGACGTCTGCTGGATAAGAATGGGTGGGGACTTAAGCTTGGATGTCCCCAACACCCACATAAAATTCAGCTGCTCCCCCCCCCCCCCCGTTTCCTCCTTTGATCGTCCCAACTGCTCCCCCAGCTGCTTCCGGTTACTGTTATTGTGGTTTGACAAAAAGTTGGAAATATCCTGATGAAGAAGATTGGACTTGATGCAAGAAACTCAACACCCCAATCAGCAGGAATTAACCTAAAAAGCCCACATCCCCTTTCCCCTCTACCCTTCTTTCTCTCCTACCTAGTTTTGGGGGTTGGAAGGGATTAGGGTGGAATGAGGGTTGGACAGGAGGTAGATATAAGAACCCAATAAAATAGTTTAAGAAAATACACCAGCGGTGTATTGGTCTAGCTATGAGCTTGAACTCTTAGATAGCCCCAAACCTATCACATCTAAGCTTCCTTCTTCCCATCTGATGGAGTCACTGAGATAGTCAAGGTAGAGTCTGGGGTAGCCTAAAGCTCGAATGATCTGGACCATGGCCAGCAGTCCGTTTCTGAAGAACTCTTCTAAATGAACAGCGGTGCACAGAGTGGCCACTTCTCTCTGTGTTCTGAGAGGATTGCTGAAGGTCTACCGAGGCACTGGCAACCTGAAGGACATCAAACAATCTGCATTCATCCGGTGTTTCCATGCGGCTTCCTTCTCGTGTCATCATTTTGATAATGTCTGAGCACTCTGTCCATCAATCTGCCTGCCTGCATGACCCTCCACACTGGCCAGAAAACGGCTCCTTCCACCTCCACGCGTCTAACCTTATTCCCACTGCTTGGCCTCGAGACAAATTATTGTCTCTCCATGCTGCTCCTTCTACATTTCAGCCCAAGGTTTTCCTCTTCAGTAACACAGAACCACACTTCTTTTTTGCTTTTTTCTAATGAAAGACCTCGCGGCTTGCTCTTTAGAGCCCTTCCCAACCAATCTGCTTCCTAGACCATTATTTCAACCACATACACATCTAACACACCAAAGGTTCACCTCTTTCTGTGCATATATACACACGTCAACCTCAAGTGTAGTTCCTCGAGTACCCTCCATCTTAACTTTTACGTCAGGGTCTCTACCAAAATTTTGCTTCTTAGCTAGGCTGGCTGGCCAGGAAGGCATTAAGTATATGTGCCTCTTCCTTCCCAGTCTTGGGATTAGAAGTGCATGTGACCATACCAGTGGGATCAGAGGCTTGAACTCAGGTCCCCATACTTGGGTGGAAAGCACTTTAGGAGCCACCTTCCCAGTCCCAGTCTCTAATTACTCTCTTCTTCCAGCACTGCCTTCTTTGCATATCTAGACCACCATGCCTTCTTGTTTTCCTCTTGCCTGACAAGTTATTCTTGTGTTCTTTTGCTAAACCAACCCTTTAATGTTTTTTTCTATACTCATTCCATTAATATCCTGTGCTGGCTGGTTTTCCTCAACTTGATCCAAATATGGACATAGCTGGGAAGAGATACTCCTCCATCAGATTGGCCTGTGACCTTGTCAGTGAGGCCTTTTCCTGATTGCTATTTGCTGTAGAAGGGCCCAGCCCACTGTGGGTGGTTACATTCCTAGGAAAGTGAACTGTAAAGAAAGAAACCCAGAGGATGCAAGCCAGTAAGCAGTGGTCCTCCATGGTCTTTTGTTAGGTTTCAAACTCCTAGCCTTAGGAACCTGTTGCTTATGCTGCCACCTGTTGGCACAGGATGTGCCAAGTATGTGCTGCAGACAAAAGGACCGCAGATATCTCTCTGTGTCTCTCTCTGTCTCTGTGTTTCTCCCTCTGTCTCTGTCTGTCTGTCTCTGACTGTCTCTGTCTCTCTGTCCCTCTGTGCTCTGTGTGTCTCTGTCTGTCTGTCTGTCTGTCTCTCCGTTTCTCCTCTCTGTTCATGCTTACTCTCTTTTTCTCTCTGTTCCCATCTCTCTTGTCTTCCTGTCTGTATAGCAATTTCCCTGATGCTGTTCTCTGAGACCAGTGAACCTGCCCAAGAATTGCCCCCAATAAACCTACTTTTATGTTTTCATTTAGTTTGAATTGACTTGTTTCATCCATGGAGAAAAATCTATTAGTTTCTGCCTTTAGGGTGCTACCTTGACTTCTCTCCATGTTGGACTGTGGTCAGTAAAATAGTTGCTTTCCTCCCCAGGTTGTTTTGGTCATTTTGGTCATGGTGTTTCTCAGGGCAACAGAAAGAAGACTAGGACATATCTGTATCATAGTTTGGAGGAACATGTATCCACTGATGTTAGACCCACGCACTCAGACACCTCCTCCACAGCTCTGCCTGACTGCCTCACAGGCCTCTCCAGGCATAGGCCTCTCAGTCTTCCCCCAAAATCTGTTTCTTCTGCAGCTTAGAATTATTTCCATCTGTCTTGACACTCAGGAAGTAGATCTTGGGATTATCCTGACTCTTGAACATCTCACATTCCATAACAGAATCACAAATGAATTGTGCTAGCTATATCTAAACAAAAGGGCACCCCTTCCCACCCCTTTCCAACCCTTCCCACCCCTTCCCACTCTGTTGCTACTGTGGTCCAAGCTTGAAGGACACAGTGATATCTAAACAGGTCTAAAAACTAAGAACAACATTAAAGTAGCAGTGTAGCCCTTTTCTGCTTCACTCAGTGTGTGTGTGTGTGTGTGTGTGTGTGTGTGTGTGTGTGTACCTGACTTTATTTTCTTTCCTCTGTAGCTCAGGAAGAGTCAACAAACTCTGAGTCTCTGGCCTGGCCAGACAAGCAGCCCCTGAGTTAGTGTATAGAGTTAATGTAACTAATGTAACTCTTGTATAGAGTTAATGTAACTAAGTTTCTTTTCTTAATCCCATGCTGCTCTCAGCAGGAGTTAATTGCCAGAAGCCATCAGCTTTTGGCCTTAGAATAGCAAGAGAGAATTAAATAGTCCAAAGTCATCAGCTCTTGGTTCCCAGTTATGCCACACCTTAGGCCTTCCTTAGTTTACTCTGGATGCAGAGCTGGCTTTCAGTACCATATCTCCTGCTCCTGCTCATTTCTACACACCGCCTAACATGCCTAACATACATGTGGTTATCCTAACATGCTACTTGTATCCTCAGAGCCAAGATCAGTTTCTAGCACCAGGATGCTTTTTATAAAACACTGAGTAGGCAGGTAAAAGGTAATGATGAACACTAAAATTATAATAACCAATTTTCCTTTATTTTTCCTAAGTTGGTGGTTCCAATACCTTTTACAAACACAGACTCTAGGAGCATCTGATAAAAGTTATAATTATCCCTATCAAATGCTCCTTTTTATTATCCCATGTATTGATTGGATGCTTTGAGAGTTTGGTGTTTAATTGATATAGTTTTTTTTATATCTTGTATACATATTTTTTTTTCATATTTTTCATCCCTGTCTAGCTTTTATGTAAGTGCCGGGGATTTGAACATGGGTCCTTTTGTTCACAGCAAATGCTCTTACTTGGTAAACTATCTCCATAGTCTCCTGGATATGAATCTTGTCTTATATATATTGGATTTACTGGCTGGTTTGGTGGATAGTTCTTGACACAAGCGAAAGTCATTAGAGAGGAAGGAACCTCAGTTGAGGAAATGCCTCCATGACATCCAGCTGTAAGGCATTTTCTCAATTAGTGATGAATGGGGAAGGGTCCCTCCCATTCTGGGTGGTGCCACCCTGGGGCTGGTGGTCCTGGGTTCTATAAGAAAGTGGGCTGAGTAATCCAAGGGAAGCAAGCCAGTAAGCAGTACCCCTCCATGGCTTCTGCATCAGTTCCTACCTCTAGGATCCTACCCTGTTTGAGTTCTTGTCCTGACTTCTTTCAATACTGAACAGCAATATGGAAGTATAAATCAAATAAATTATTTCCTGCCTATACTGTTTTGAGTTAAAATGGCCCCATTAGACCTACAGGGTATGGCACTATTAGTAGACGTGTCCTTGTTGGAGGAGGTGTGGCCTCACTTGAGGAAGCGTGTCACTGTGGAAGTAAGGCTTTGAAATCTCAGCTCACGGGACTTCTCTTCCTGCTATGTGTGGATCAAGATATAGAACTCCCAGATCTTTCTCCAGCCTATGTCTGCCTACACACTGCCATGTTTCTTGCTATGATGATAATAGACTAAACCTCTCAACTGTAAGCCAGCCCCAATTAAATATTTTCCTGTATAAGAGTTGCTGTGGTCATGGTGTCTCTTCACAGCAATAAAAACCCCAAGTAGAAAAGAAGTTGGTACCAGAGACTGGGGTATTTCTGTGATGGAACTGACCATGCTTTTGTTTGGAGGAATGTAGACTTTGGGACTTTGGATTGGAAAATTAGTTGGATACTTTAAATGAGGCCAGCCAGTCTAGTCAGAACATGGAAGACAGCGGTGCTGGGTGCTGAGGATGATTTGAACTGTGGGGGCCTGGGTCAGGAGGCCTCAGTGGAGAAGAATGTTAATTATGTGTCCTAGAAACAGTTCTTAAATTATTTTGCAAAGAATGTGACTACTCTTTACCCTTGTCTAGAAAAACCTGCCTGAGACCAAAGTTAAAGAGTTTTAGATTAATTCTATTGGCAAAGGAAATCTAGAAACAGTCTAGTATAGACTCCATGGTGGGGTAATGAATGTCCACCCTTATGAAGAGTGTTTTGATGAAAGAATAAAGCCTAGCACGGAAAAATATGAAATGTGCAGTTCAAGGAGAAAAGGGGATCCAGGAAGTGGAATGGAGCTAAATTCTGTTCAAGGAGATTAAAAGATTAAAGGAAAGCCCAATGTTAAATGTAATAAACACAGCAGTGATCTCAGGACTAAACCCCACCCAGATAAGCTTTTATCTTGTGAAAATGAATTAAAGAAAAGTGTAGGTCTTGGCATGGTGGTACACATCTTTAATTCCAGTACTCAGTAGGTAGAGGCAAGTAGATCTCTGAGTTCACTTTCAGTGTGGTCTACAGAGAAAGTTCCAGGATACCCAAGCTTACGCAGTGAAGGAGACCATTGAGAATAGACCTGGCAAAGATGTACATGAGCAAGGGGGACCTTGTTCTAGCCTCAGCAAGCTGTAGACATTGGCAGCTTTAGCTAAGTGGCTCTGGTTTTAGAGTCAAGGACAGAAGAAAGGGGTTATGGACTCTCCTTCCATAACTAAGGAAAGTTTCTGAGGCCAGGAATTTGTCAGGGATGTCCCTACATGGAAGCCTAGAGAGGTCATTATGTGAAGCTGTGAAGGTAAAGTCTGGGTTGCCTTGGAGACCCAATGATGCTGGAGATGTCATATTTGTGGGATATCTACCAAAGAGAGCTGCTAACAGAAAGTGGAACTAGCCCAAGAGAAAGAAGTGTGTTGTAGTCAACAAAGCTGAAAGGAGCTGGAGATCTGAAGAATGCTTTGACATTAGAGTGGGAGATGCAGAGTTTGGAGTTTGCCTAGCAAGTTTTCTAAGGGACCATGATTTGCAGAAGAATGATACCCCAGACTTAAACAATACAAAACAGCAAAGAGTGTTTATTCTGCAGAAATCCAGCATGTAGGGATCTACCATACTTCAGGATGGAAGACCGAGGTATGAGCTTTACAGTGTGTCTTAGGGTACTGCTGGGGACAGAATAAGGAAACTCTTGATCAAGGCAAGAAGAATGGCATTCAGGCAGGCGTGGTGCCTAGAGAAGGAGCTGAGAATTCGTTCCAAAGGCAAAGAGGAGAAGACTGGCTTCCAGGCAGCTAGGACAAGGATCTTAAAGCCCACACCCACCCACAGTGGCACACTTTCTCCAACAAGGCCACACCTAAAGATAGCGCCACTCCCTGGGCCAAGCATATTCAAATCACCACACAGGGTCAATTTAAAGTCTTTAAGATAGAAGTGGGTGACTTTTACTTTTCTTTCTTTTGATTTGTTGGGTCTGTCTCCAGGGGTGTAGGTGCCTTTGTGATTGGCTCTGGGGGACTGGGGAACTTTTACTTGGCTCAGGTTAGCTGATGGGGCAGCTCTTGACAGCTCCTGATTGGCTGCTCATGAGGGGTGGTTTTTCCTACAATGTACTTGTTTTGGACTTTTTCAGTTGTGGGAAACAGAAACATAGGCCTAGTATCCCACACTGGCAGTTTGCATTTTGTCATGGGGTCAACATGGCTCTGGCTAACACAGTCCTCTCAGTTTTTGGTCTTGTTTTGGTCCAGTATTTCCTTCTTGTGCCCCCTTTCCTGCCTTTGGAATGGTCATATATATCCTGTACCAAGATACATTGGAAATCTGTGATCTACTTTCTTATTTTGATTTTACAGGGGATTACAATTAAGAGATTGAATAGACCTTAGAAGAGACTTTAAACTCTGGACTTTTAAATAAGTTTAAGACTGTTGTAGACTATGGGGGGTTTCTGAAGTTGGACTGAATGTATTTTACATTATGATATGGCTACAAGCCTATGGGGGCCAGGGAGTGGCATGTGGTGGTTTGAGTAAAAACATCCCTCATAGGCCTAATAGCACTAGGTGTGGCCTTGCTGGAGGAAGCATATCCTTGTAGGGGCGGGCTTTGAGATCTCAGAAGTTGAAACCAGTTCTCTCCCTGCTGCATTCAGATCACAATGTAGAACTCTCAGCTCCTACTCCAGCATTATTTCTGCCTGCACACTGCCATTTATTGCCATGATACTAATGGACTAAACATTTGGACTGTAAGCCAGCCCCAATTAAATATTTTCCTTTATAAGAGTTGCCATGGTCATGGTATCTTTGCATAGCAACAAGCTATGTAAAGCCCCAAGGCACTCTCCAACTTGGTGTTTGCTCATGGTGTTTTGTCACAGCAATAGAACCCCTAAGATACTGGACAAAGGTGGTTTTTATGCTTCTACTTGTTAGGTTTTTCTTCCTCTTATTTTGTAGACTGTCTCTTCACTCTGGTAATGGTTTCCTTTGCTGTACAGATGAATACATTTTAAGAGATGGTTATTTGCAATACATATAATCAGACTAAGTATCTTTCATCATTCCCTGTCTCAGGATATTTGATTGCATTGTGAACAGGGAGCTTGTGAACTGTTTCTAATTGTGGTATGGCTCAGCCTTTGATCTTAGAGCTTTCTGTTTACTGTAAGCAAGAACTTATGTTATGGCCCAGAGCTAGCACATACCTTTAATCCAACCACTAAATAAAGTCAACCCTAGGTACAGAGGAGGAGCAAGCAACCAGCTGGCCAGTGAGTGAATAGAAGTAAACAGAAAGGAAGGTCTTTAAATTGAGGGATATTAGAGGCAGTGTAGAAAGGGCGTTTCCTTAGGAAGATCAGCAGGGTGTTTTCTCTGCCTCTCTGGGCTAGCAGGTTTTTACCCCACTATCCGGATCCTGAGCCAAACCCCTCTCCAAATACTCCTTTGAAAACACACACACACACACACACACACACACACACACACACACACACAAACACACACACACACATACAAACACACACACACACATACAAACACACACACACACAAACACACACACACACACAGACACGCCTGGTGGTGGTGCATGCCTTTATTCCCAGCACTTGGGAGGCAGAGGCAGGTGGATTTCTCAGTTCGAGGCCAGCCTGGTCTACAGAGTGAGTTCCAGGACAGCCAGGACTACACAGAGAAACCCTGTCTCGAAAAACCAAAAATAAAAAAAATAAAAAAAAATAAAAAAAAAAATAAAAGAAAGAAAGAAAAGAAAAGAAAGAACACACACACACCCACACACACCCACGCAAACCTGTCTGTGAGCTGTGAACAAGAAACTCTATGCAAACGTATGAGAAACGGTGTTCATTGGAGACCCATGCTAAAACAGGAGCTTGGCAGTGCTCTCCCTAGCACTTGATGTTTCTGAGAAAAGCCCAGGACTGCTCATCCCGGCCGGCCTGACTTCTGCCTCCTAGTAGCCATGTGACTGTGCATGTTGGCTGTGGCCTCCATGCAAGATGCCCAGAGGCAGCGCCCAGCTTCCTTCTGCTGTGAAGCACAGGATAGCCACACCCTACTTGGCCAATACCCACCTTTTCTTCTCCAATAAGAGCTCCAAATTTACTCCTCATGGTGCCATCTATAATCTTCCAAACCCAGAGAGGTCTCCCAGTCTTCCTGATTTGAACCCTATATATCATTTTAAGCCATTCCTATCAATGAGGAAATGATATTTTAGAAAACATTCAGGCTAGGGTGATGGCTCAGTGGTAAGGTGCCTGTGAGTGAGGACCTGAGTTTAGAGCTAGAGCATCCATGTAAAAATCCAGGCATTGAGGTGTGTGATGCTTCGTATATGCTTGACCCAGGGAGTGGCACTATTGGAAGGTGTGGCCTTGTTGAAGTAGGTGTGTCACTGTGGCTGTGGGATTTAAGACCCTCCTCCTAGCAGCCTCCAGATGAAGATGTAGAGCTTTCAGTTCCTCCAGAACCATGCCTGCTTGGATGCTGCCACGTTGCTGCCTTGATGATAATGGACTGAACCTCTGAACCTGTAAGCCAGCTTCAATTAAATGTAGTTCTTTTTAAGAGTTGCCCTGGTCATGGTGTCTGTTCACAGCAGTAAAACCCTAAGACAAGGTGCACACCTGTAATTCCAGCACTGAGGAGGCAGAGTAGGTGGCTCCCTGGAGCTCAGTGGCCAGCTACTCTAGCCTAAGCAATGAGTGACAGGTTTGGTGACGGAAGCTGCCTCAAAAACTAAAGTGATGGCCGATAGAAGAAGACTCCTGTCATTGATCTTTGGCTTCCGCAAGCATGCACACACCCAGAGGTCCTCTCTTTGAATTGCTGGTTGCCACATTCAGGTAGTTTGTAGAGAGAATATCTTGTGTATTGTATGGATGTATCACTTGTCAATTAAAAAACAAACAAACAAACCTATGGTCAATAGGAAAGGGTAGAAGGTGGGACATCCAAGAGGCAGGATAGAGCGAGGATGGAGATTTGCCCAGGAAGATGTGACGAGTCGGATACATAGTACCTAAGCACAGGTAATCAGCCACATGGCAGAATGTAGGTTAAAAATCAATGGGCTATTTAAAGCTTTATCTAGTCAGAGACGAGCCCAGCTATATGGCCAAGATATTTGTAAAAGTATTTTGAGTCTGAATCTTTTTTTCTGGGTGCATGGGGCCTGGACAAAGAACCAGACCAAGCGTCTGCAGTGGTTGGTAGAACAAGGTGGAAGAGGCACACTTGTCTGCCCCTCTGGTAAATGACGCCAGGCTGCTTGACAACAAAGGAAAGGACAGTCTTAGATCAGTATGGGCAGACCTCCAGGCTGGGTCCTAGTTTCACCTCAAGGAGAGCTAGGGCCATTTGGCTAGGCTTCTCATCTCTCTCTGGGGTATTTGACAGGTTGGCTTGAGACAAAGGATTACCGTTTTGAAAAAAGATACCAGACAAGATCCAAGGGAAAACCCTTTTCAGAAGCTGAAGGGCTTGCCTAGGCAATAGTTTGGGCACAATAATCTTTCCTGTGTTAAAACAGACCCAGAGATGTGAAACTGCAGACACAGATAAGTACATGGAAAACGTCTGGACATAACATGCTGGCTCTTTGGCTATGACCTGTCAGGTTGTGATATGTTCAGTGAGAGAGATTTTTCTCCACTGATTTAAGATGATTTAAGATGTTAAGGCTTCAATAACCACTGCCTTTCTGACATCACCTTAACCATTTTGAATAAAACTTATATTTTGAATAAAGGTCAAATAAAGTTTAAATTCCCAAGCCCTCCCTGGGGAGCTGACAATGGGTGGACCAGCAGCAGTTTCCAGACTTCCTCAGCAAGTTTCCAGCCCCAGCGTCCCGAAGTGGAATGTCGCCAGAGATGGAACAAGATGTCAAGTCACCTCTCGTCTCCTAGAATCCCCTCATGTGCTTTAAATCAGGCCTGCGAGCTAACTTGGTTGCCTCTCTATTTAGGTTATCAGAGACCCCAGCACACTGGACTTCTGCAGAATAAAACACTGCGTTTACATACTACTGAATCTAGGGTATCATGCTTCATTGACATGGACCCTTACAATATCATGCATTCCGATCCCATTCACCTCCCTGCCCCTTGCTATTTGCCCTCTACTCTTGTAATTTCGCCCCCTCCCAAAGGGAAAATAAAAAACAAAACAAAAAACCACCTATATCCTTTTGTTTAATCTTTGCTCGTTGTAGTTCATTGGTCTTGTTAGAAGCCTCCAATTTCTACTACATCAATTGGGACTCCACACAGAAATCCTGTTGTTGCCTTTGTCCTGGAGATCCTGCAGCTTTGGATCTGCAAGACTGGCCCTTTCACATGCTCTAGCAGCTCATAGATGTTGGGGTAGATAGAGCAGCTCAAAGCCCTGGATCTAGGCTTGGGTGGTAGCTGAGTTGGTCTGCCTGCCAGCACTGCTGTGCCCGAACCACCAAGGCCAGTGTGGTGGTTTGAATATGCTTGACTGGGGGAGTGGCACTATTAGGAGTTGTGGCCTGTTGGAGGAAGCTTCACTGTGGGGTGGGCAAGATCTTCCTCCAGCTGCCTGAGGAGCCAGTCTTGTTTGCCTTCTGAACAAGATGTAGAACTCTCAGCTCCTCCTGCATCATGCCTGCCTGGGCACTGCCATGCTCCCACCTGGATAACGAACTAAACCTCTGAACCTATAAGTCAGCCCCAATTAAATGTTGTCCTTATAAGAGTTGCTTTAGTCATGGTGTCAGTTTGCTGCAATAAAACTCTTAAGATAGTCAGCTCCCAATTCGGCCAGGTGAGTAGTAGGGCCAGCTCTTCTGCCTAAGGACAGTACTTGCTCTCCCACACTCTGGGCAGGCTCACCAGCAGCCTGGCTGGCTGCTCAGCAAACCCCAGGGATTGTTCTATGTTCACATCCTCATTACTGAATGTAAATGTGGGCTCCACCAGGCCTTTGTATGTAGTTTCTAGATCTTTAGAACTGAAATGAGGCCTCAGACTTAGACAGCCCCAAGACTGTGGATTTTGGTTTTGCTCAAAATATTGGCAGTGTATTTTCACTATTTAGGTCTACCACATGGAAAATGATAAAAGGCTAATTCTCCTCAGGGGATTACTTATTTTGATGTCCATTTTCAAGAGGAATTAAGAGAGCACAAAGTGGAGAGGCCTGACCCCTGACATCATGTTTATGTCTAAAAGTCACAACTTTAACATTGTGAATGAGTCTCCAGGCACAGGGCTTGCAGATTCCTCAGTTGTCATCCATACTGGGTGTGGGGCTGCACACCAGGTAAGGCAGGAAGATCTTGAGTTGGAGGGCAGCTTGAGTTCCATAGCCAGATCAGGTCTCAAACAACAGCGAAAGAGCCAGAAAACCAAACTAAAACAAACAAACACCAAAAATCAAGGCACTTTTTAGTATTTTTATAAATTTATTAAAAAAAGAAAAGCAATTGCAATGACATCAGTGATCACCTGTACTCCCCTACTAGGGGGGGCTGGGGAGTGGGGGTGGGGAGGAGAGACCTACAGAGTTGAGTCCCAAAGGAAAATCAAGACATTATTATCAGGCACCCTGTAGCCAGGAGAGGCTGTTGGTGCAGTGGTCTAGACACTGGCGTGTCCCATTACCAGTGCAATTAAAATATATACATTTACAGTTATCCTGCAACAGGAAGTAGAGTGCCCAGTAGACCAGCAGCCTACTCCTCCACTTGCTCTGTATCTTTGAAGCCATCACTACAATCACAAGAACAAGTCAAAAGAACTAAGTTAAACAAATAAACAAACAAAAATCAATCCAAGTAAGCCCCTCCGGCCTCTGTGGGCTATTCTTACACTGTGCCAGAATTAGAATGACCACACGGACAGGGCAGGGGCCAACTGCAATGCAGCCATAACGTGGAAACCCAAGCATCTGCATCAAAGGAAAGAAAACTCAAACTTGCCTTCCTCAAAATGAAACTAGAACAGTATGAGGTTAGGGTTATGTACAAACTTACAGACACAAATAAATAGCATTCTACAATTGCTGGCTGAAGCACTACAGTTAAGTCTGAGGAATCCCTGAAGCCTCCCCTTAGAATCCTCTCCACCTC
The DNA here is from genome assembly GCF_947179515.1 of Apodemus sylvaticus. NCBI lineage: Eukaryota > Metazoa > Chordata > Mammalia > Rodentia > Muridae > Apodemus > Apodemus sylvaticus. The sequence continues at coordinate 79,022,467 of NC_067480.1, read as the reverse complement.
AAAGGTAGACATTTCTCACGGCTTTCAGTAAAATCTGGAAGCTCACGTGAAGAGCCAGAAGTTTGTAGTGAGTTTACTAAAAAAGGATCAGCCCCTGACCTCTGGAAGCCAGGAGAAATGGCAAGATTCCTGGTAGTAGAAGAGATGGCTTACTTCATGCTTCTCCGATATTAAACTGGTCTCCCAGTGAGATTTCTTTATAAGGTTAAAGTCTTTCCCATCTTTAACACAGAACAAAGTCAAGGAGCCAGTTTCTAGACTTGACTGGTATTTTAGTCTTTGGAATGACTGCATTTGACTTTGATTGCAGAGAAGGCAGCCAAGTCTTCTGAGACATCAGCGTTGGTCTTTCCTCCCAGGCCTCAGCATCTACAGAGCTGGGGCTGGGGCTGGGGTATGTGTGTGTGTGGCTCAGTGGTAGAGTGCTTGTCCAGAAAACACATTTCTGGGGCCCAATTCCTGACCCTGCAGGAATCCTTACAGGCTGTAGTTGGTCCCTACAGCACTGATGCAGTGAGCAAACCTTGCTGCAAGGCCTACAGAGAAAGGAGAAAACAAGTGGAAACTGGCACCAAAGAATCAGCTGCCATGGGAAGAACATTCACCCTCTGGGTCAGCACCAGGCAGGGGTGAAGCACACGTCTCTCCTCCACTCTGCGCTCCAGCAGGGCTCCAGTCTGCATCCAGGACAGCTGGCTCAACAGTGATTCTTCAGCAATGTAAGGGTTCTTTTTTAGTGCACGTCAGGTGTCAGTGTGAATGTGACTTGGGTTCTTCAGCCTAAGAGCCATGCCTGGTATCCATCCACTGGAGAATCATGCTCCACAGCAGCACTTGGGCCGGCAGGGAACTTGCTCTCTAGATTGAAATGCACAGATCCTTCCATTTGCTACTTGCTGTCATAAAGCCCATGATTAAATATCCTAGGTTTGCCTCTGTTGAAGAACAACCGTGAATATCCTCAACACTTCAGCACAGATATTGTGAAGTTTTGTTCTCTACTCTCTAAACTGTCTCTAAAGTGGCCACAGCATGAACTATGACCCAGATGGCTGTTAACAGAAACAAGCAGACCACAGTCAAAGCTACAAATGTACCTTTTAGGTCCATCTATCCTTTTATCCTGAGTCCAAAATATCCTTTTTGTACTTTCTTGGCTGAAGTAAAAAAATACCAACCTAGCATGTGGGCAGACAGACTCTTACCAGCACAGGTCAGAAGGCTGCAGCTCAGTTGGTGCTCCAAGTCCTGACAGAAAGCTTCTTTGCTTGGGAGCCACAAGAGCGCAGTGTCTATGCATCAGGCAGCCCGACATCCCACCAGGGGATGGATGCTGTTGAGACTCCACAGGGAGGCAGGGGCTGTGGCTGCCTTGACTGAGGATCAGGCTGAGAAGGCTGCTCTCCCCCACTGCAATGGCTGATGGGCTGGCTTTACCACTCAACATTAAGTGCTGTGTTTATAATGCTGGGCTGGCAAATACCTCTTATCATCCAAATTTGCAAAAGGTCAGTATCCAACAGTCTGAAACAGGTCCTCAATGAAAGGGTGAGACAAAAGCTTGCCACTGCAGTTCATCAGCCATCACTGCAGCTGTAATACTGAGCTAAGTAGTGTCTGTCCTGAGAAAGGGCAGAGTGAGACTGTCGTCGCCCCACTGGAAGTCAGTCTGTTTCCAGACAGTGGAGAGGACCGTGAGTGATCAGCTCTGCCACCCTCTGTGGTTAGGAAACTCGGATGATCTGTGTCATGGCCTCTTCGTCAGCTTGATTTGGATCCTACAGAGAAAGACAGCACAACAGTACTTTACACCAGCAACAGGAGTCCCCGGCTCTCACAACTTATGTACTTGGGTGGCTACGACAAAACCCCAGAGCAAGCACAATGATATGCTGTAGTTTTGTGTCATTTTTATATATGATAATCTAAAAAAATGGAATCCCGATAGTATTCTCCACAGATGCAGATACAGATGAAAGGAGGCAGGGAACTTCCCAGGTCAACATGGAGATTCACAAGAGCCTTTAACACCACGGCCCACAGCTCGCAGTTCCGAATCACAGACGTGCCCAGATACCACTAAAAACCAAGGGTTGTCAAGATGTTTGCAGTGTGGTTCACTATGGAGGAGGAAACTACAGACTGCTGTGGGTAGACTATGAAAGCCTTCACTATCTGATACAGAACTGGAGGAATTCTATGCTGCTGAGAAGGGAGCCAGCAAAAGAATCCATGAACTCAACCAGCACTTCTGAGCATTTGCTCCAAGCTGGAGTCTTAAGTTAACCCCCAAACACTCCAGAACAAAACTTTCTATTTTAATGTAGCTTACTCTCCAGTAAATGAAAGCAATGTGGACCAAATAGAGAAAATCTCTTGTTGATTCTTATAAGATAAAGGATGAAATTAAGAGAAAATAAAAGAGTAAAAGAGCTCTGCTAGAGATGAGAACAGGCTAAAAGCTTCTCAGATCTAAGCCAGGCCTAAAAGAAAGGAAGGCAAAAGCTGTCTGTGGCGGCATGCTCCTGGACCCCAGCGCTTGGGAAACTGGGGCAGGAGTACTGCAAATCTGAGAATAGCCTAGCTACACAGAGAGAAGAAGTCATGGAAGTGATGGAGAAAAGAACATTACAGACTAGAAACTATAAAGACAAGGGACCACGCAGGAGAAAGAGAGAAATGGTAAACGGTGAGCAAATAAGAGCAAAGGAATCTAGACCCAGACACCCGCTTCCTGGCCATGGCTGAGACACACAGAGGATGAGAAAGCAAAGGCAGGATGAGGCCCGTGTGAGGCCTGCCCAGCACAGCCCTGAGACGTGGAAACCAGAAGGGAGGACAAGAGTGCGTGACAATGGATGTATTCATCTAGACCAAGAAAGAGGACTAGGCCAGGCTGACATCAGTAAGGACAGTATGATAAACAGATTCAATCATGTTTCAGAGACAAAACCAAAAGAACTTCAGAATTTGAATCACCTAAACTTTAACAGCTGGGCGGTAACAAGCCACTTGTTTAGGGAATAGACTAATGAACAAGCACTCCATTTTAAACATACAGATTCAGAAACATGTGAGAGATAATTAGTGACATTCTACTACCCAGGTTTGAATTCAGTTGATGGGTCTGTTTGTGGAAGAAGCAGGATTTGAACCCAAGGCCTCACATGCCAGGTCAAATACTTCGTACGACTGAGCTACAGTACTAGCCCTTTATGAGACAGTCTCACTAAATTAGCTGGTTGAGTATGTCTCTAGCCCAGGCGTGGCCTCACCTTGTTAACTTCTTGCCTCAGCTTCCAGAATAACTGGGATGCTGGACTGCACTTCCGGGCTGCCTCAGTTGTGTAAGGATGACCTTAGGCAAGCTACCTAAGGTCGCAAGAACTCCTATTCAACTGTGAAAAACGCTGATATGTGTACTCCTACTCTATGGACCTAGGTCGCCAGTCAGTTGAACAACAACAAATAAAAGTTTACTAGAATCCGTGGCACAAGAACTGCCCACACAGTATTAAATGTTACTCTAATACTATGCTAAAAGAAAGTAAAACTTTTCCTTTAAAAAGAACTGAGAAACCGAGAGTAAAAAAGGTGGGGTTGAAGCTTTCAGCCCTTCTAAAAGGAAAGGAAGCTAAGCAACAGATCTACCTGCTGTGGCGGAGTGGGTTTCTTCCTTAATGGAGGGTAGCTCTTTGCTGACAGAAAAGGCAAGCAACAGAGAAAGGACATATTCAATGTCCTTACCTGCATGTGGGGACTGTCCTTTTCTTTTGGAGAGAAGAAGCGGCCCCCTTCCCCACGCTTCCGTGCCATGGCGTGCCGATGCCGAGACTCATGGAGGTATTTCTAGAGAAGGGAAACAAGATCCCCCGTTGTTAGTGAACTCTAGCAGTAACCTACTGCAGATTCTTTCACCAAAGTTCAGGCAGTGCAATCCGAGCCAAGAGGTCAAGGAAAAATGAATGATGGACAAAGTACAGTCGCCCTGGCATCTAACCTGTTAGAATGTTAGGCTGACTGAACAGGAGGGAAAAGCAACGATCACGACTGCCCTCCTAACACTGCTTCAGGATCTGACCAAGGTTTGGTTGAGCAGATGGCAGCTCTGGAGGAGACCCCATTTCTATGCTATCTATAGGTATATTAGACTGTATCAGTGGATGCTGGCTAATGTGACAAAAGCAATCCTTTAAAATGAGAAGCTGCTTTCTTATTTCCTTGGTCCCTTGGCTAGAGCCCAACTGCCATTTCAAACTACAACCAACACATGAGCACCGCAGCCTTTAGACAAGTCCCGAGGACACATTTTCTCTGGACTTCTTTACTGTAGAAAGAGGAAAGTCTCTTGCTTTCAAGACACTTTGTCACTAGTCTTACAGTGAACCTTCCTGTACTCCAGTGTTTGGAAGGGACCAGGAAACACATATGCTTGATGCAGAACTGTGCTGCTTCCGGCTTAGCACTTCCCAAGGCGTACGCACCCTTCTTTCCTTTGGAATTTTCCCTTCTGCCTCTAGCTTAGCCCGTGCTTGTCTCCTCTTAAGGATGCGGTGATACTGTTTGGCATTCACATACAGGGGCTCTTCTTCCAGCATCTCCGCTCCAGGTAAAGGGATTCTTTGGATAGCAGGCACAGAGCCAGCTCCGGGTACCATCTGCATGAACAGGACATCAGACCTATTACTGGCATGAAAATTTTAAATAAAATTGAGCATTTACACCCATACTGCTCTATCTCCAGCATCTAGACTAGTTTGCTAACAGGTAGGCATCAGAATGAATTAGGCTTCCTGTGGATGTAGACCACTGCTGGTGCTTTAAAAATGTAGTTAGCTTCAAATCCAAAAGTTAACATCATAAGTGACTTCACAAGAGACACCAACTTGCAGCTCAAAGACAAAAGAACCCCACTGAAAGCTCCAGTGCCGGGAAACACTTTCCTTACCATGACCATTCCTCCTGAGTTGACCACATTCCCTGCCACTGGCAGCGTCACAGTGACAGTCCCTTGTCCACTGCTGGTTGTGTTGGTATTGGCTCCTGTCTGAACGATCTGTGCCCCTGCCAAACTGGCTGCTGGGATGGTGATCATGCCTGAAACAGGGACTGTAACTTTAAGAAAACAAAACATAAAACAAAAACAAAACAAAACAAAATAAAATAAACAGGTACACGGAACAGAAAGAAGGGGAAACGTTAGTCCCTTCCACCTGGCTCCTGTATACCCTCCTGGATAAACAGATATACACTAAAGAAAGCAAGCATCTTCTACTGCTTCACTGGATTCCGCTAAGTAGTCCGTGTAAGTTCATTTTTAGAAGTTTAACAGTCTAGGACCCAATTCCAAATAAATTATACTTCCATCTACCACCACTGAATCTGGCTGAGATAGCCTTTCTAGACTTAGCTTCTAAAGCATTTAAGTCTACTTTGAGCATGTTTTCCCTGAAGCCAAGTCTAGATTTCTCACAGGAGATCCTGTCTTTTACTCATCTTTTCCTAGGGTGTACTTCTCTAAGGCTCTGCACTCTATATGGTGTTTAGATCTTCTTAGCTAGACTAAGGTTTTGAGACGTTCTTGACTCTTAAGTAAACACCTATATGAATAGATTTAGAGGCCCAAAGTGAAAAGGAAGGAACTCTAGTCACCAAGCAGCATCAGGTTGGTCTTATGTGGCTGGCAAACAGTGCAGATGTGGTGGAAATCCTGTTGTTTAAACATGACAAGGACTTCATAATGATTTTGAAGCACTCTCAGGTACTCAAAGGCTAAAACTAATGCCCTGAAAAGTGCCACTGCAATAGTGGCAGCTTACCTTGCTGAAGAATTGTGCCATCTGCATTAACTGGCTGGTAAACAATAGTTTGCCCTTCAGCAGTCTGGGCCACTTGCTGTCCCTGAACAGCAATCTGTTGCTGTGTCTGTAGAAAACAATGACATATTAACAGATGCCAGAGACCCACACAGACCCCACTGTAATGATGTTCTTCACATTCACAATCTATGTGCTCCACAATCTGGTGGAACCAGGTGGCTTGCAGTTCCACCCTTCCACACCAGCTGTACTGATGCTAGAGCAGCGAGCAGACTCACCTGAGTCTGGCCAGCGGTGACTGCAGTCTGGGGCTGCTGAATGATGATCTGCTGGGTTTGGCCTTGCTGGCCTTGCACCTGCACAGCCTGTCCACCCTGGATCTGGATCTGTCCAGGCGGCACCAACTGTATCTGTGGAGGAGAATACACAAAAAGCTTGGCACCATATTGATACCACTCTTTTGGTTCCTTATTTGTTTTTGCTTTTTATTTTAGGTGTATAGGTATTTTGCCTGCATGTATATGTGTACCATATGTGTGCCTGGTGTCCAGAAGCCAGAAGAGGGAGTTGGAGCACCTGGAACTATAGTTACAGGTGGCTGTGACCACTAGGTGGTGCTGGGAATTAAATCTGGATTCTCTAGAGCAGATAGTGTTCTCAACTGATGAGCCATCTCTCCATCCTCACTCTGGTTTCTGAAAATTAGCTGAATAAATTCCACTAGAGATCAAGAAATACCCAGAGGAATATGCCTGTAATTCTACAGCTTGGGAGGCAGAGGCAGAATTATCAGGAATTCAAGGCCAGGCTTAGGAACATAAAAGTGTCCCTTTAAAAAATAATCGTTGGTGGCATGATTATTTTTTTAAAGTATATTTACTTAAACATACTCTGAGGTACTGTATCAATGATTAAAACAACTTATAAAATATATTCTTTCCAAGTTAAATGCTAAGCTGATGGTAGTGAAAGCAACACTTTGATGAGGTCCGTGATAGAGATCAGCTGTCAAGACTTCCGAGTCACAGAAATTGAAATGTATGACCATCCATTTGACTGGATATAAAAATCACATGAAAACAAACACTGGGCATGCCTGTTGAAGGAGTTTCTAGATTAACAGAGGTGGCATCCTGAACTCAGAGTTCTCACTGGCTTTGTAAGCATCTGTCACTGTTCCTTTGACCTTCTGGAGCATTCCTATATCTAGCAGCCTGAGAGGTCACTCTCAGAAAGGTGAGTCTGTGAAGGGCATGCCTAGAGCCTCAGGTCCCCACCCCTCTCCAGCTGACCGACCGACCAACGGCTGGTAGGAGGGAAAGGGGAGGAAAGCAGCCCATGGACCTTTCTGTTGGGCTACACATTGCCCAAGTTTTCTTATGCTACTTAACTCACAATTAAAATTGCTGGCAGCTGACTAGGTGAGCAAACCCACCTGTTTCCACCGCATTACTCTGCTCCAGTTATGTAGTACTACTGAACGACAAAGGTAGAAAGGCTAAGCACAAAATAAGAGGTAGGACTCAAGGAAAAGCAGCTGAGTTTTGGTTTTGGTTTTTTGTCTTTTTTGATAGCAATTTCTTCTTCAAAACGTCTGCTCTGCAGGCTAGGGAGACAGCTCAGAGGTAAGGCATGTGGTGCAGAGCACAAGGGTCTGACTGGACCCTTGGCAATCATAGGAATGCACGGCAGGACAGTTTACATCTGCAGCCCTGGTGCAGAGGACAGACTTGTGGGGGGGCAGACACCAGTGGACTCCCAGACTACCCAGTTAGTAAAAGACCATGTCTCAAAAACTAAGGTGAAGATACCCGGCCTTGCATGTATGTACAAATCTGTACACATATGAATATATACATGATCTACACTCATACCAGACTTCTAATGTACAACCTAAACACTTTAAAAACAGCACTCACCTGCTGTAAACCCTGTGTTCCAGACACAGGTACTTGCATGATAGTTTGGCCTTGTCCCCCAGGCACAGCCTGCACCATGATGGGTTGGCCAGTTGATGTAATAAGCTGGCCTCCACTGACTTGCACCATTAATGGTTGCCCTTGGACCTAGAAAGAAATAAAATAACAATGAAATAGTGTAAGATACAAGCAGCTTCACCAAGACAATCAATCACTGCAACTCTCCTGCTGCCTGCAAGAGGGGAGGCAAGGCAGATTTAGTCAAGTCAGTCACCTGCCTCTCTGCCAGGGTTATGTAGTGCTAGTTGGCCTTGAACTTAGATATCCTGTCTCTGCCTCCCAAGTTCAGAGACTAAATCCTGGCCCAAGACAGTATTTTTAAACTCTAATATTTCTATATTCTCTGCCTGTGTGTGTGTGTGTGTCTGTCTGTGTGGTATGTGCATATGCTACTGAGAGTGGGACGTCAGATCCCCCTGGAGCTTGACTTACAGGTGATTAAGAGCTGTCTGACATGGTGCCGACTGAAATCAGACCCTCGATTAAGTGCCAAGCTGGATATTCGAAGGTCAAACCTATCTACAGTCTGGAAAATTCCAACAGATGGAAGGCATTCATCACCAAACACAGGCTGAATCCAAGAAAGCAGCCTAGTTACCAGAACTGTTTGCCTGCTTGAGCTGATCCTCAGGACTGGTTCTGGTAAAGGCTAGAGAAACAGTGGTGAGGGGCTGGGGCTGGGGCTGGGATGGGAATGGAACACAGGCCTAGCTTCACATCTGGATAGGAAGCCCGCTTGGAGCTTCCTCCGGGCCCTGAAGCAAAAGTGAATTATAAACATTCACTTCTAATCTTCTCTGAGGATTCCAGGAATGACTGTTATTTAGAGTCTACCACTAAAAACTTGCAGAACAGGAAGCTGAGGCAGGAGCAGCATGGGTTTTAGGACAGAATGGACTGCAGTTAGTTCCAGGTAAGCCTAATGAGACCCCGCTTCAAAGCAAACAAAGCCAAGACGGGTCAGAAACATTTTCCAGCCTGTTTGTGATCATCAAGGTAGAGTTCTTCAAACTGCATCGTAAACATTTGCATAGTTGTTCTAATTATCAGAAGCAATGAAACCCTGAAATCAGACAGCTACGGTGTGCAAATAGAATGTCCAATTTTTAAGTCTTCTGTACCAATACACTCTAAAAAGGAAGCCAATGCAATGCTCAGTCGCATACTGAAATGAACCCCAGTGTGAATCTCAAGAAAGTCTTTCAGAGGCCCAGACAGAAGTTGCTTTGGACTGAGGAGTAGCAGGACAAAGCCGAAACTCCCTTGTAGAGCGTGTCTCTGCTCGAAGGAATGATATGTAACAGAACAGACTGGCACACTCATCCTTAGTCCCAGCAGAAGTCAATTTCAACAGCATCAACCACCTGTGCAGTCACCGTGTCCTGGATGTGAAGGTGGCGAGGCTCTCCACTACTCTCCATCAGTACCATCAGCCCAACCTCAGGGAGAAACTCATGACTTTGAAGACTTTATGGCTTATTTATTCACATTCTCTCCTCTTAAGTTTCCATAAATCTCCTTTGCTGCACCAATGCTATTTTGTGCTTTGTTAGGAAATGTTTCCAGGAGCTTTATGGTGGAGAAAGAGAAAGAATTATTTGAATTCTCTAACATGACAAGCTCATAAGAAGACCTCATTACTTCCACTTCTCTTCAGTGCAATCTTAATCTACGTAAGCTGACACAGCTGTGTTGTTATAGTGCACTGGAAGGCTCTGCAGTTCTTGATGTCAAAGTGGAAGCCAGAAGCTGACATTGGATGCTGTCTTCTACTCTTGCTACCTTGTTTTGAGAAAGTCTCCTGGAGCTCCCTGCCCCAGGTTCGGCCTGTTTCTGCCTCCCAGTGCTGGGGTTACAGGACAAACCTACATATTTTTAAATGACTTCTATGGATTCAAACTTAGTCTTCACACTTGTATAACAAATAGAGCACACTGAGCCTCAGTCCCCAAAGTTGACACAAATTTAAAACCACTTACTTACTTTTCTGGTTATCCATCATCTCTGCCCATCCCCCACCCCTCCCACACTAACATGCTATATACACATGCGATAAAGGATTTGAGACTGAGGAGCTCACATGTCTACAACAAATGATCACAAGGACTCATGCACGAGACAACAAGCCACGTAGTTAAGAGCATGGCACATCCCCATTCCCGCAATGGTTAATGACAATCCAGACACCACTTCACGTGTTAAAAAGATGAAACAAGCAGGAACAGAGAGCTGCTGCTCTCCGATACTCAAGCTCTGCAGGAAGACAAATGAGCTTCCTTTAATATATGTGTAGAACTGGTTGTGTGTCATCACCAAACACTACTAAGTGGCAGGGTTGGGACAGGCTGAGAGGGGCAAGGCGCTTATAGCAATGGCTCTCAACTGGTGGGTTGCAACCCTTTGGGGACTGAAAGGTCCTCTCACAGGGGCTGCCTAAGACCATCAGAAACATGGACATTCACATTATTAATTCATAACAGTAGCAAAATTACATTATGAAGTAGCGATGAAAATAATGTTGTGGTTGGGAGTCCCACCTTGAGGAACTGTGTTAATGGGCTGCTGCCATCAGGCAGGTTGAAACCCCCTGACTTACAGGAAAGGGTAGTTACCTGCAGAAGGGTCTCAGCAACATTCTCAATAAATGGAGATGCCAGATGACTCTGGAGACCCCTGCTAAGTCAACCCAATTCAGCAGAGGAAGAAAGGGTATCTGAGTCTTGCCAATTTCTCAAAACCTTTAGTTCTTAATGGACCCAGAAAAGACCAATGCTGTTACTTTTTTCACAGGAATTTAGAATATTTAACAAGCATACATAATACTGAAGAACAGCATTGGTTAACTCTAGTTTTTTTTTTTTTTTTTTTTTTTAAAGCATATCAATGTAACAAGTAATAGCTTTTTGTTTTGTCCTAAACTCTCATTCCCCTGCCTCCATATCCCAACTCCTGGACAAGACACATGCATCACCATGTGCTGTGTTGCCACAGAGCTATGCAATCATCTGTACAGAGCTTATAATGAGACACGAGAGGTATGGGATTTTAAGAGAAACCTTGCTTAGGGCAATGGCTATTCAGTAGCCAAGTTGTACTTTTAGCAAAAACCCTTTAGGGTTAGGGTTTTGGTCTCCCCATGTGTGCACTCCCTTTTCCAGTGTAACACAATTCATGAAACTCTGACATGTACCTGAATTGGGAGCTGAGGACTGAGTAAGATCTGAAGCCACCTGTAGAATTTATTCCTATTGCTTCCCAGTCTTTCTAAAACAACACACTTAGTGCATACTTCTGAGAAATGACACAACAGTCACTACATGCCTTGGCATGGAACACTGACATATTGGTCTCATAGACAGGTTAGCAGCACAAAAGGCATGCGACTTTGCCATTCAATTTGAGATCCAAACACAAACAGTAGCAGACAGGCAGCGTTCATGCATCGCTCACAGAGAATCAGAGAGGGCACCACTACCTGGAGGGTCTGGACTTGCTGGCCTGAGGCGGATGCCACCTGGGCCTCAGTCTGCAGCTGGACAGCAGTGACACCACCCTGCTGCTGAGAACAGGAAGAGGAAGAGCTTGAAATGTATCAGGATGGAAATGTACAGCTCAAGATAGCAGATCACTCTCAGGGAGAAGAACGGACGGGGGCCTCTAAAGCACCTCATCCCGCACAGGAACTTTCAAAGGTGTGGACTCATATTCAAGCTGTCATGCTGCCAGAGCTGTCCCTAGAGTGGACTCACAACACACTTCTATGACTTAAAACACAAAGATTTATAGTGCAGTCGTCCCTAGGAATTTTTTCCTTCTGCTAGACATGTATGTTAGGATCTCTTTATTTCCTTACGGTCCCAAGAACAAAACTACCAGGTTTTAAAGCCTTGAAACTACAATGAAGAGTTTCTGGGGCTTTAATGCGTCACCATGGAGGAAGGAACTAGCCATGGTGATTAGCTCAGGAGGCTACTGCTTTTACATCCGCAAATGAAGATTTATTTCCAACCAACTGACTGCTTTAGAGGCAATGTTTTCAGAAAGTCAACCTTATTTCCTATCTTGGGGAAGTCCTCACAGAAGAGAGACCCACCAACAAGGTTCTGTCTGTAGTTAGAAGGCCCCTTTCCAAGATCTACTCTCTAAGGCACTTCAGGAAGCCAGCATGCTCAGCCTCTCTCCCCTTTCATGCAGAGTAGCCGCTCTCCCTGTCAGTGGCCAGGAACTCACCATCACTCCGCCCCTCACCCTCCTTGCTGATCTGTACTAGTGAGCCTCTGTTCTCAGGAGAAAACACAGGAGGGCAACAGCCTTGGCCTATAATCACATAGAAACAATGTCTTTTTCTCCAAAATGCAGGTGTAGGGGTGTGTGTGTGTGTGTGTGTTGTGTGTGTGTGTGTGTGTGGTGGGTATTCCCCAATATGAATCCAGGTAAAAGCCTCAAAAATGGCTCCTGTGCTTTATCCACAGAGTAGCACCTAAATATAGTCTAATATTAAACCACAACTGTTGAGAATTAATTCTGAACAGACTGGCTGGAATCTGACAATTGTCTGATTCCAAGGGAAATAAGCAGACTTAATGCAGAGAAAAGCAGGGCAGGTGTCATTTCAATGAGCTAAATAAAAGCAGGCAATCTACTCTAAAGTGATTTCATAAAGAACAAGTACCAGGTGGTAACAGACTGATTCATAGCACAGCACCAGTCATGAGACTGAGGAGTTCCTAAGGTCTGACACGAGGTCTAAGTCCTTCCACAGAGGATTCCATACACTCTGTGGTATTGTAATGATCAAAGTACACTTTCTCCCTTACCTGCTGCTGAATCTGGCCAGCCTGCACCACAATCTGCTCTGTGGAACTATTGCTGTTTGTCGTATACTGCTCCATGGCCCGGCCAAGTTAAGAGTCCTGAAGCTTCACTCTACAGATCCCAAGCAGCTGCCAGGTAGGGACGCCTATTAGAAAAGGAAGGAAAAAAAACCTAAAATGAGTCAATTAGAAAAGGCCCTCTGAAGATACTTAGCGCGCGCGCACACACACACACACACACACACACACAATTATTTGAAGTATTTACAATATAAAAGAACACCAGGAGAAGCTCATCATTCTTTTGGTTTTTTTTTTTTTTATTTAAATAAGAGGGTTCATGGCACAGTCTTTTAAAACTATCATTGTCAGGCTAGTAGTGGGAAACCGCAATTCCAGTACTGGAGAGGCTGAGGCAAGGAGGCTGAAGTTTGAGCCAGGTTGAGCTACACAAAGGGACTCCCTCAGAGACTAACCAACAGACAAGTCACAGTATTTTATTTTCACTTTCACTGTGAGAGTATGTGATGTTGAAAAGTACATTTTCACAGCACAGTGGCCAAGACATAGAGAATGAATACTCTGAGTGGCCAGGGCAAGATCTAGTCCTCAATAACAAACACTCTTCACAATAACCCACTTCTAACTAGGCCTCACTTACCAATAATAGTATCATATAAATCCACCCCATCAGAGCCCTCAGGATGTAAGGCCCCTCCTACAAACAGCATCCTCACAGACAAGCCCAGCTGTGCCTTATTTCCTGTTTCTTAACCCAATTAAGCTGATAAAACTGACCACCTTTCAGTATTGCCAGAATAACACTTAGAAACACTGTCTGGCCAGCTCTTGTTGCAAGCCTACTTTCAAGGCAGTGGGTCTATGTCAGAGAATTGGTATACACACGTGGTTCCAAACATGCTACTCTCTTGGGCCACATATATCATAAGCCACCTCAGGCTGGAGGTTTGTCACTAAGTAGTTCAAATATTTTTGCTTTATCAAAATCTCCACTCTACTGGGCCTGGGGGGGGGGCGAGGTCTTATGCTTAGAATCCCATCACTTGGCAAACAGAAGATGAGGACCACCGGTGACGGGCCAGCCTGGGTTACACAGTAAGTTCAGGACAACCTATACTTGAGTGAGAGATACTTTGCCTATATATGAACTCCACCTTACAGAATCATGTCTATTAAAAACCAAACAAACCCCCCAAAATTCCTGTGCACAGTGATGCAGGCCTTAAACTCAGCAGATAGATCTGAATTCAAGTCTCTGCTGGGAGTTTGTTCCAGGCCAGCCAGAGCTACATAGTGAGACCCTGTTTCAAACTCCATTAAATAGCACCAAGTAGGAACATTCTAGCAAAGCTTTGGGAATTGTGCTATAATCCAATGAAACGGTATCACTGAGAGCAGGCATTTAAAACTTGATAAAGCACAGCCTGTTTCCACGGGGTGTACCAATACCTGCACGGGCTATTTAAAACCTGGTTTACTATCAAATCCCATCTATACTATTCTCTGCATATTTACCCTGCAGTAAAGCCTAAATAGTGAGCCCAAATGAACCTTTTCTTGGTTGGCTACTTCAGGTTGTTTCTTAGAAACTGAAAGGTATTGTCTTAGTCAGGGTTTCCATTCCTGTACAAAACATCATGACCAAGAAGTAAGTTGGGGAGGAAAGAGTTTGTTCAGCTTACACTTCCATAGTTCATCACCAAAGATAATCAGGATCTGAACCCAAGCAGGTCAGGAAGCAGGAGCTGATGCAGAGGCCATGAAGGGATGTTCCTTACTGGCTTGCTTCCCCTGGCTTGCTCAGTTTGCTTTCTAAAAGAATCCAAGACCAGGGATGGCACCACCCACAATGGGCCCTCCCACCCTTGATCACTAATTGAGAAAATGCCCTACAGCAGCTGGCTCTCGTGGAGGCATTTCCTCAAGGGAGGCTCGCTCCTTTTTCTTTCTGTGATAACTCCAGCTTGTGTCAAGTTGACACACAAAACCAGCCAGTACAGGTACCTAACAATATTCAAGTGTGTGCCTAAACACTGACATATAAAACTTCTTTTATGTTTTACTATGCTTTCTTCAAAACCTCTTCTACCCATCTTGTGGCCCCATTTCTAGGTATACAATCTCTAGCCACACAAACATCTACTTACCCACTACCACAGAAGTAAAGCTAGGACTGCCTATGCCCTAGGGAAAAACACATGTGTTTTTTGAGTTTGACTTATTTTGCTTAATGTAACATGCATTAGTCAGGGTTCTCTGGAGGAAGAGAATAGAATAAATCCATGTATCTATATGTGGAGGAGATTAGACTGACTTACAGGCTGTGGTTCTGCTAGTTCAACAACGATTGCCTATCAACAGAAAGTCCAAGAATCCAGCAATTGTTCATCCATGAAGTTGAATGTCTCAACTGGCCTTCAGTATAGGTCAGGAACCTGCAGAAGCAGGCCTTATGCTAGTGAAGAAGCAAGAGCAAGCAGGCTAAGACCCAGTGAGAAAGTTTCTTTCTTCCATGTCCTTTATATAAATTACCACCAGCAGAGGATGTGGCCCAAAAATCTTTTCCTATCTCAAAAGATCTAGATTAAAGATGTGTCTTCCCTCTTCAAATGATTCCAATCAAGAAAAATTCCTCTCAGGTGTGCATAGTTCTTGGGTTTTAGTTAAGTCTAGATGTGGTCAAGTTGACAACCAAGAACAGCCATCACCTAAAACTTTCCAGATTTACAGTTTTCTTGCAAATTTCATTTTTTATGGCTGTATAGAATTCCACTTTACGTATGCATGGCATTTGCATTATCCATTCTGTTGATAACATCTAGGTTGGTTTTGTTATTGTGAGTAGAGCAGAGAGCAAGTACTTCTGAGTAGCATAGAATCGGAAGGTTCTCTATTTGAGAAACCTCTGCATTCATTTCTACAAACTAACAATGTAAATAACTAAGACTCCTCTTCCCTACAGCCTCAGCAGCATTTGTTGGTCTTTATTTTCTAGATTAGAGCTGTTTTGGGCTCCACCCTACTTGGGTAGGGAGGTGAGGTGGAGTAAATTTTAATTTGCATGGGCCTGGTGGAAAAGGATTCTGGTCACTTTTAAAAATGCTGCCCTTTGTGTCCTTCTAAGAACTGCAGAACCTATCTCAAGACTGGCAGTTCCCGTCTTCTGGTGTTTGCAGTTCTGGCAAGACAGCTCAGTTGGTAAAGTACTTGCCTCACAAGCAGGACCTGAGCTTGATCCCAGAATGCCCTTAACACTGGGTGTGCTGGCCAGTTTATAAGGCCAGAGTGGGGAGGCAGAGACGGCACAACTTCTGGGCCTCCAGTTCAGCCCAATTGGTGAGCCCCCAAAACAATAAGAGACCTTGTCTCAAAGGAGGGCAGTTATCCAGAGGATGAGTGGTTTCCTTCAACACACAAACACACTAATGGTAGGTCAGCAAAAACTGGATTCTGGAGACTATTTACTTTGCTAAAAAAAATCCTAATTTCACAAAACCCCATTTGTCAATTCTTAAGACTATTTCCAGGGTTAATGCGGCCCTTTTCAGAAAGTTCACATCCTTTTCTGCCACGCCACCCTGGAAAAGCCTGATCTTGTCTTATCTCACAAGCCAAGCAAGGTGAGAATTGATCAGTCAGTCCTCAGTACTTGGATGGGAGTGTTCTTTTCTAGGTCTATATCTTAAGTGTTTTCCTCCAGTAGTAACTTACTCTTATAGTGTTAAAAAATGAGTTTGTGGAGCGATGAACCAGCATTTAATTTGGCAGATGGTAATTATAGAGTCTAAGTAGTAGGTACATGGATATTCATCATAATATTTTTTCAACTTCACTGTATGAAAATTGCTACATTATAATGTAGGGGGGAAATAGTCAATAAAAAATAATCAGGCTAATTATCTGTAACCAAAATAGACCACTATGCCTTTATTGTGGGTTCCAATGGACTACTCAACAGATTTCTGGCTCTGACTTGAACTAACAAAGACTTGCAAAGGGAAGATATGAATGGCAACATAACTAAATTTAATCACTACCTCATTATCAATATATTCCAACTTGATTGCTACTTTACTAGCCATGTGTTCACTGTATAAAACAATGGTTTTTATCTATATGTTTTAACAATATACATAACCTGTCTGGACTACTGTGATCCCATTTTTCACTTTACAAATAATCCTTTCTTGTCTTTATTTAGATTATGCGTATGAGAACATATTTGCTATTTGTCTTTCTGCATATACTTTCTTTGCCTTACTATAAAGCTCCATCCAGTACCATCCATTTTCTTCCAAACAACATAATGTATAATACATTGAACATACACACACGTTTTTCTTTACCAGTTCACTCACTGATGGGCACCTACAGATTCCCTAACTTGGTGGTGAAGGCACAGCAATTAAGTGCAGTGTCTTTAGTATATGTTGACTTTAGTTTCTTCAGGTGTGCTCCCAAGACGATATAGCAGGATCATATAGTGGTGGGATTTTTCTTTGTGTGTGTGTGTGTGTGTGTGTGTGTGTGTGGTGCCTATGTGATGGCTTTTCTTGGTGTCAACTTGATACATCTGGTATACGCTAAAACCCAAGCAGCTGGGCACACCTATGAGTAATTTTTCTAAGCTAAATCATTTGATGTGGGAGGGCCCACTTTAATCTGGCTACACCTGGTGACAGCCCATATAAAGGGACTGGAATAAGGAAGTGTTTACCATTTGTCTGCTTGCCCTTGCTGGCAAGCTCATTCTTTCACTGGCTGTACAGCCCAGTACTTCTGGCAATATAGTGAAGACCAGCTGAAACTGAAATATCCAGCCTCATGAACAACTAGATTCTTGGCCTTTCTGTTGGTAGAAAGCCATTGCTGAACTAGTTGGATTACTTGTAAACCACCTTAATCAATCAATCCCTCCCTCCCCCACCCTCAGGCCAGTCTCTTTTCTATTCCTAGAGAACCATGACTAACACACCAACTTCCATAGACTCTATAGTGGTAGAAATGACTTATATTCCAACCCATGATGCTTAAGAGCTATTTTCATCCTCACCAGCACTCTTATTTTCTTGATGACAGCTATTCTGACTGGTGTGAGAAGGAATTACATAGTTTTGATCTGCATTTTCCTGATGGCTCAGTATGCTATTTTTAAATACATCTACAGGCCATTTGTATTCTTTTGAGAACTAACCTATTTGCTTGTTTATAGCTTATTTTGTCTGTAATTTCTGAGCTCTTTCTATATTCTGAATATTAATTCCCCTGGCTAAGTTTGCAGATTTTTACACCATCCTTTTTGAGCCAGTTGACTGAGCTGGTTCTTGAGACTCCAGGTCCAATATGGTAAATCAGCCGAACTAAGTGGCTCCACTAGGGAAACCATGTTCCCTAGGGGGCGTGAGGGTACTGACAGGTGTCCAGGCTGTCCTCAAACTCAGAGATGCACAGACTCTGCCTTCTGAGTGCTGTACTACCACAGTGTCTAACAATGTATCTGTCTCCAGACTAATACATTAAGGCTACAATATAAACAAGCATGGCCCCATGATAAACTCTGATAACAGTAACCTAGACAGAAGAGTTTCTTGAGCCTGAGGGAGGGAGGTGGGGGAGACTGAATAGATGAGCTAGATCTATGACCGTTCTGAGGATGACCAAAGTTCTTTTTCTCAAGTGGGGACTGTACAGGTGTGAAGAGCTTTAAAAACTCACCAAAATACATACATATACAATGATTACATTTTGATGTTAAAAAAAAAAGATATTAGCATCCTCTGTATTTCAACACTTCCACTAACTTCAAGACTCTTCTATAAAGCTTTCTTCTTGGCTAAATTTCCTAAATCTGCATCTTATCAGATTAAATGCAGAATGGAACTTGAAGTGGGCAAGAGGGCTGGAATGGCTGTAAGGAACATTTGGATCAGACTCATTTATCTTGCTGATACAAATGTTCCTCCACTCTCAGGCCATTGAGACCTACTGTGCTTTGAAGGGTAAGAGCAGAGGCAGCTTCAAAGCCAGCAGTCATTCCACATTGATGAGCGAGCACAACCCTCAGGCTGCCCATGGTGCCTGCTTCTTGGCTCCAGTACAGCTACATGCACCTTCCTTCCTCAACCTCAGCCAGCAGAACTGTGACACAACCTGACACACTTCCTTTCCTCAAGCTTTCTTTGCCCAAGTTTATGACAGAATTGAGCCAGCTGGATTTAGACTTTCTAGCTCTTCCACAAATTTGTGAATGTGTTTTTTAAAGTGAGAATATGAATGAATATGAATGAGAATGGATTTATTCTGGCCTGAGACATTCTCTTTCTGTAGCATTTCCTGCCCATCTACATGGCACAGATGCAGTTGGCCACCACTTAGAAAGCTAACCTGAGGATATCCAAAAGCTGAAATGCCCAGAAATGCTACAATAAACATATGATCACCACAGTCCATCTGACTTGACAATCACAAGCTACCACCAGACTAGGACCTTTGAAGGCTCCAAATTTGCTCATTTTTCTCCACTAATGATGTATCATGAATTAAATAATAAAACAAGATTCTAACTTCAAAGAAGCTTTTAAGTCTAAAAAGGAGCAAAAATGTATATTAGACTCCTAAAGGGAAATACAGTAAATGGAGTTTGGGGGACAGAGGCTTTTCCACTGGGGACAAACCAGGAAAACACTAGGAAAGGCGTCATGTGAATTAGATTTAAATGTGATATCTCATTTAGATGATGTTAGTCTTGGGTGAAATATTTAAAACAAAGGGAAACTGTTTAGGCTGTGTCTAGAGAAAGGGACTTTTTCTTAAAATGCAGATGCAGAGGAACCAGTGGAGGCTCCACAGGCTTGAGTCAGTGACCAAAGGATAACTGCTTTTGTCCACAAAAACATTAGGCAGTTTTGAAGTGGACAGATGTATCCATTTTTAAAATACCCACCAAAGTCAGAACACCCAGTCCAAAGACAAGACATATATTCTTAAAAAGACTGAAGCTGTGTGGTGCAGTTCATTTACTATTGCAAATGTAAGAAATAAGGTGTGCTGGCTAGTATTTTTGCCACCGTGACATAAGCTAGGGTCTTCCAAACCGGGCAAGCATCAACTGTGAGAATGCCCCCTTAAGACTGGCAAGCTACTGGGGCATTTTATTCAGTGTGGGAGGGCCCAAACCTATAGGTGGTAGGGCAAGGGACCCAAGCTTAAGAAAGGCTGTAAAAGCCATGAAGAACAAGCCAGTAAACAGCACCCTTCTATGGCTTCTGCTTCAATTCTGATCTTTACTTCCCTTCACGATGGAAAATGAAATAAACCTCCCAAGTTCCTTTTGGTGTGGTGCTTATAGCAATAAAAAACAAACAAACAAACAAACAAACAAAAACCCCAAAAACTAGAACACACGAGAAACTAGAAAACAATTTAAAGAAACCTGAGAATACAAGCTGTTTTGGTTTGGAAGGTGCACTGGATTCGTTTTCCCAGCCGAGTTCAGCAAATGTGACTTAAGAAACCACACACAGAAAATCGGCTCTCAGCTTCACTAGGACTAAAAAATAATTTTTCTTTCAGGTAAAAAATTCAGCTCTTATTATGGGGTAGAATTCTCAGGTTAGCAACCTTTTCTCCCAAAGTTAGGGGAGGAATCCACTCTAGATCACTTTTAATCTCCAGTCAAAACTGTTTTCAAAAAATTCCTTTGTAAGACCTGCAAAGGTTTTTACATACTGGACTTTCCCGCCTAAACTCAGTACTACTGGCCCGTTCTGCGTCCAACTACACTATCTGTTCCAGTTAATTCTTTTCAGTCTTTCTTCCCTGAGAACATTATCCTTCAACACCCAATCAAAAGTGTGGCGATGAAAATAGGCTTCCTCATGCAAACAGCACTTTTCGTTACTGGATTAGATCCCTATGAAACACTAACACCAATCAATCTCCACCGAGCAGGCAAGGCTCCTACCCCTATTCTCTCCCCGCTTGCAGCACTTGGGGTGATGCCCGCCAAAGATTAATAGCTAGCAGCCCTTGGGAGACTTCCTTTCTCCCGAAGGGGGAAAGAAAATCTAAGCATGTGTACGTTTTTTAACACCAATTAAGAAAACGTTCGCGCGGGATTTCAAAGTGTATTAGAACAAATAGACACAAGCGGGCTGAGCCATTGAGTGGAGACTGACACAAAAAAAGATTAAAAGGAAAACAAAACCAGAGAGTATCCAAGAGAAAGATCAAGGGAGGAGACAGGGATAATAGAAACTGCGAGATGTGTGCCCCCAATCATCAAGAATGCACAAGGTTATCAGTTCTGCAACAGCAAGGTTTCAGACACCGAGACACAGAGCAAAAAGAGGAAGGGCGCTTGGTTGGGCTCCAGCACGGAGGTGTGCCGGCACCGCAGGCTGAGCGGGGAGGAAATGACGAGCCAGAAAGGGGTGGTAACGGCGCCGGCCCGGGAGCCCCGGTGGCGGGCCGAGAGGAGGGGCGCGGCGGGCGCGCCAACGGCCCCGGGGTGGGTCTTGGAGGCCGCGCCGCGCGTCTCCGCCTGGCCTCGCTCCGGGTCTGTAGTCCTAACTGTGCACAGCTCAGGGTACACGGGCCTCGTCGGGGCCCGGAACGTGGGTACACAAGAGCCGTAGGATGAGGCTGGAACGACATGAGGAAACTGCCACGGCCCGTGGCTGGGCGGCCGGCCACTTGACCTCCCGGGACCGAGGATCGGGAGCAAGCGGCGCATCTGCCACCGGCACCCGGAGACGATCCAGATCCCGAAAAGCCTGGCTCCAGGGCGCCATCCCAACGCTGGACGGCCCCTATAGGCCTCCATAAACTCCGAGCCGGGGCTGCAGGCTACTCAGCTCGGGCAGCCTCGGCTCGACTCCCGGGCTCGACGGACGCCTGGGCCTCTCCTGAGTGGTCAGCGAGACCCGCCAATAGGGGCGCTGGGGCCGGCTCTGGGCCGCTGGATATTGGCTCCTCATACTCACCGTGCCTCGCTCCCCCGGTTCGCTGCCCGCGCTGATTGGCTCCAGTACCGGACCCCGAAACCCAATCAGAGGCTCCAGCCGCCGCCGCCGCCGCCACTGCCGCTGCCTCGCAAAATGGCGAATCTGAACAAAGGGGAATCGGGCCTCCCTCCAACCGCCTTCGCGCAAGCGCCTTCGAGACCACGCCCCATAACCCCGGCCAGCCTGGCCCCGCCCCCTAGAGGGAGCTGCGCGCAGGCGTTCCAGAGGCCACACCCACTTCCTGGATGTGACACCGCCTTCCGCCTAAGGCCTACGCACGCGCCTTGTACAAGCTCTGTACTCTTCTTCTTAAACACCTCCCTGAGTTATATACTACGCAAGTGCTAACACGCCTCCCTTCCTTCCTTTTTTAAAAAACTGTCCACCTATTTCTAAGTCTACACGGACCCACCCCCTGGGGCCAAATGCGCAAGCGCTCTTCTCAAATTGGGGTCGGCATCTCGGTACGCATGCCTGAGCGGTAGCGGGAGACTACGGAATTTACCGCCGGAAATTCTGAAGCCTTTACTACAGAGAGCGGGCACCGCTACCTAGCTAGAGAGGCTCACTTCCGCCCCGTTAAGGGATGGGGGCGGCCATCTTGAGTGCGTACAATCAAAAGGCTTTGGCGGGATTTGTTCGGTGTTGGGGCTCTTCTGTTGCTTCCCACCTACGAGGGTTTCATCTCGAACCCTTCCCTGCGTAGAGGAGGGCCTGTTGACGGCCGATTCCTTTGCAGGTGAAGGATGACCCCAGCACCCACTTTTCTACGGGATCCCAGGATTGCCCTCCTTAGGGTAGGAGGAGACTGGGAAGTCATTTTCAGACTTTTCCTTCCTGCATCTCCAAGGCAGGTGGTGATCTTTCCCTGAGAAGCTGTTCTCCCCCCTTGAGTTCGGTTCACTCTTTGCCGCTCAGTGTGTCTGTAGCCAAGTCTTTCCCATTCTAAGCCATATTCTCTGGGGAAATACTGGACTGTCCAAAACCACCTCTGCTAGGGAAGGCTTGAAGTAAGGAGGTGTGTCTTGGGGCCGCCTTTGCTTTTGCTCCTGGAAAGCTGTTTTGTATTGCCTCTTAGAGGCTGAGTGAACTTACATTCAGAGATATTACCTTAAGAAGGTGGGGGAAACTAAGTGGGTTGTCAGTGTAATCTGAACACGCTATGTTCAGGCTGCCTGAGCGTTTTTACTTGCTTTTCCTTTTCTTTAGCAGAAGAAACTCTTAAATTCTGGAAATAGCGACTCAGTATCATGGCCAGCCGCCTTAATGAAGATCCAGAAGGAAGTCGAGTGCGTAACAGCTATTAAATTTATCGGTGAAGTGAAATTCAGAATAATTGAGGTCAAAAGCATAAACACTTTTTAATTAAACCAATAATTGGATTCTTACCCTCCCGTTTGTTTCTCTCTAGCTGACTTACTTAGGAAAGGCTAATACAATTTTACGCAGAGAACAATCATCCATCACTTTGCTTTTACGGATACTTAAAAATATTGTGGTTAACTCCTTAAGATGGGTAGGTTTGTCTTTAATTCAGAGTGTCAGAGATGCAGGGTTGAGGCAGTGGCGGTGGGGCTCTGTTGAAGGTCTGAAAGGAGAAATAGTTTTCTGTTTTTAACCTTTTTTTTTTTCCTTTGTACGTTTTAGATCACTTATATGAAAGGAGATCTTTTCGCATGTCCCAAAACAGACTCTCTAGCCCATTGTATCAGTGAGGATTGTCGAATGGGTGCTGGAATAGCTGTTCTCTTCAAGAAGAGATTTGGAGGGGTGCAGGAACTGATAAGTCAACGTGAGTTTTGAGAGCATCTCAGCCTATTTCATGCTGGCTGAAGCCTGGTTTGGTCTTCCATTATACTCTGTGTACATATGTACAATCAGAAAGATTTCTGGTGACTGCGTTTAACTGCTAAGGGTGTTTTGTTATTGTTGTAAGCTTCCTCAAGATTGGCTTCTGGTATAGATCTTTGCCATCAGAGTTGTCAAACTTTCCAGTCTCTTCCCCTTTTTTAATGTATGAATTTGCAGTGTGCAGATACATACATGTAAGGAGGCCAGAGTTGGCACCATCTGTTTTTGTTTGTTTGCCAATTTTTTTTTTTTTTTTTTTTTTTTTTTTTTTTTTTTTTTGGGGGGGGAGACAGCCTCTCTTAAGGACATAGAGTTTGTCTTTCCAGTCTGGGCTGTATATATAGTGTGTACCTGACACTTGGGGGTTTTTGTGGGTGTTAGAGATCACGCCAAGATTCTCATGTTTGCATAGTATGCGCTTCATTGATTAACTCATCTCCCCAAACCCTCACATTTTTTTCTTCCAAAATATTTCACTTCTCCCAAACTTTGGTTAACTGAAGGGCTTATCAAATTCCATACACTTTGGAAGTCAAGATGCTGTATGAAATATTATTCTGTTCTTTCTTTGAAGCAGAGTCTCATTGTATAGCGTAGGCTGGCCTGGGTCTTGCTGTGTAACTTAAGCTTGTCTTGACCTCTGAGCAGTCCTCCTGGCCTAGTCTCCTAAATACTGACATTACAGGCGTGAGCTACTACATCAGGCTTTCTCAACTTACTCTTCAAAGTGTGGTTTGGACTAGAAGTGGTAGCAGACACCTTGGTCCTAGCGATTGAAATATAAAGGGGAATGGATCACAGTGAGTTCAAGACAAGCCTGATCTCCATAAGGAGTTCAGGGCTATGTACTTAGACCAATGACGCATAGGTTGGAAACCACTTTACAGATCCCTCCGCCACTTTCTGCCAGTGACTTTAAATCAGAACTATGTATTACTGTACATCTGGAGCTTCTGAAATAATCTCAGACTACAGTTCAGCCCCATCCTTTTTCAGAATAGCTAGTTCTCCAGACTTGTAAGAATATGTACCATTTGTTATGACTCTATGCTTGGACAAAAGCAGCTTATTGCCTTTGGTAACAATTATTTAAAAGGATGGCGTTAAGTTGGATGGTGGTGGTGCACGCCCTTAATCCCAACACTTAGGAGATAGGAAGGTGGATCTCTGTTAGTTCAAGGCCAGCCTGGTTTACAAAGTGAGTTCTAGACTAGGTAGGGCTGCTACACCGAGAAGCCCTATCTTGAGGAAACAAACAAACAACCACAGTAACATAAACAAATAATAACACTGTTTCTGAATAGATAATGTCATAACTAAGGACCTTAAATGTTTCTCAGCATTAGAGTGGTTGCACACACCTCTAATCCTAGCAGTCATGAGGCAGAGGCAGGCAGATCTCTGTAAGTTCAAGGTCAGCCTGGTCTACTGAGCAAGTTCTAGGGCAGCCAGGGCTACATAAAGAAGTTGGGAGTGGGGTACGGAGGGGAGTGTTCCTTATAATGTTTAATACAACACTGAGGAAAGGTTGTTGGGATGGGGGAGCGATTCAGTCTATAAAGTGCTTGCTGAACAAGCATGAAGGTGGGACCTCATGAACCCACGTGTTTGATTTTGTTTTATATTTGTAAAGCTATGTACAAATGTGTTTGCTCCCGGTCCTTGGGAGAGAGAGGTAGATGGATCTTTGGTGCTCACTGGCCAGCTCTAAGTTTCCGTGACAGACCCTGGGTCAGAAAAAAAAAAATAGGAGGAGGAGGGGAACAAAATAGTAGATGGCGTGGGGATGCTGGGAAGATGGCTTAGTGGTTAACAGCTTTTGAAGAAGACCCGAGTTTGCTTCTTAACATCCACATGGGGTATCACAGTTGCCTCTAACTCTGGTTCCAGGGGATCTGATGTCTCTGGTTTCCACAGGGACCTGTACTTGTGCACTTATGCATATATGAACATAATTTTAAAATAATAAAAGTAAATACTTTTAATAAGTAGACGGGAAGTAGTTGAGAAAGCACTCAATATTGACCTCTAGTCTATGCCTACCTGTATGTGCGGGTGCCCACGCCCCCCCAATACAGATTTTGTTGAATAAACATGTTTGACAACTTTTGAATAGTGGTCCATTCTAAGACAATTTTAAGACATAAGTGGGCAAATTACAATGCATTAGAAATTGGGATAAGCATGGTCAGGTCTCTAAAAATTGTTGTATCTTAAGTGGTAACAGACATTTTTTTCCTTTTACTATTAAATAACTTTTTCTTAGAAAAGAAGTCTGGAGAAGTGGCTGTTCTGAAGAGAGATGGGCGATATATATATTACTTGGTAAGATGGGGCCAAATCTTCATACTGTGTAGATTGGCAAGTAGATGGACTTCTCTTTATTGGTCATGATGTTCCATCCTAGACAGCAAAGAATGCCAAACAGCTCCAGTTGTACGTCAGCTCGGCTGCAGAGGCGCTGGCTGCTTGGAGCGCTGAGGCAGGTGTGCCAGGCCGCCCCAGCTCCATGGGGAGGCCACTGTGCTGTCCTCTGAGTCTGTGGTCTAAGAGTGACAAACCTTAGGGGGTCCCACTGCTATTTCTTAGTCATAGTGAAAGGAAACCCTATCTCAAGAGACATCTCCCTGAGGGCTTTTAATTATCCCTGTTACGAGCCACAGAATGTCCTATTCCTCTCCTGCCTGTTGTGGGAAATGTAGGATACTTTATCTTTCACCCCATCTTTGGTCCCAGAAGAGGGATGTCTTCCTTACAGTTGGTGTGGGGTGATTTAGAGCTAACCCACAAAAAGCCTTTTCTTGACAGCAAACACTTGGGAGACGCACTCACCTGCCAAGTGTGGTCTTGAAAGCCAAGACTGCTTTTCAGTTAGAAGAACTATCTCTTGCTGCTGCTGCTTTCGTAGGGAAACAGAAAAGCAAAGGAGCGTGGTTTGTAAATGAACAGACATTGGAGGGGGCTGCTCAGGAGGATGAGGCCTTGGCACAAGTGTGCGACTTCGGCGTGATCTTGCTTAACCATGGAGGCGGGCTCAGCTTTCCTGGGCTGTGGTTCGCCTCGGTACTCTGCAGTCTGTTTCTTGGTCACTGATAGATTTTCCTGTGGCTGGAGGATGTTGCCATCCCTCTTTAGATGAATTGGGTGAATTTATAAAGCTAAAGGATGTAGAGGAGTCTGGTCACTTCTTTATTGGCTGCTGTATTGGGAGATGGAGCTAATGAGAATTCAAATCCTTTCTTTTGTGTTCAGATTACAAAGAAACGGGCTTCACACAAGCCAACATATGAGAACCTACAGAAGAGTTTAGAGGCCATGAAGTCCCATTGTTTGAAGAATGGCGTCACTGACCTCTCCATGCCCAGGCAAGGCAATCCCGAATTGATTGATGAAGTTTAATATCTAACTTCCAGGCCAAGCCTAGAATGTAGGTGTAAACAGGTCCCTGCTTGTCAGAGCTCCTCACTAGGTGGCTGTGCTGCCACAGCGTATCTGTGTTCAGGACTGAATGAGTCAGTTAAGTAAGGAAAGGGCACACAAATGTGTTTGAAGCATTGGCCTCTGCTCCTGAAGCAGTGGGATCTCAGGGTGGAGACTGAGCGGTTGCACTTCCTCCTGGGCTGCTTCTCATCTCCTTACATTGAATGTGCTGCTAGGAAAGTTGGCAATGACCTCTGCCTTTTGTGCTGCATGCCAGCTTGTGGTCCTTGTGGGTAGCAGTCAGGATGTCCTCGATGTCCCTTTGAGGACTTAAATGGCATTGGTCTTAGGTGATCCTTTGCTTCCTCTTGAAGACCTAGTCCACACCCTTTCTCTTTTTATTGCTCTAGTAGCTTTCAGTCAGTACTGACCAAAGCTCAAGTGACTTTCAGTGTGATCACACATACCTTCTTTTTATTTTTTAATGTGCATTAGTGTTTTGCCTGTATGTATGTATGGGTGAGGGTATTGGATCCCTGGATGCTGCAAATTGAACTCCTGGTCCTCTGGAAGAGCAGCCAGAGGCCTCTCCAGCCCATCATCCGTTCGTGGCTTATGTATCAGAAACTTTTTTTTAAAAAAAAGTCACTCTCTTAGTCAGGGTTTCTGTTCCTGCACAAACATCATGACCAAGAAGCTTACATTTCCACATTGCTGTTCATCAGTAAAGGAAGTCAGAACTGGAACTCAAGCAGGTCAAGAAGTAGGAGCTGATGCAGAGGCCATGGAGGGATGTTTCTTACTGGCTTGCTTCCTTATAGAACCCAGGACTACCAGCCCGGGGATGGCACCACCCACAATGGGCTCTCCCCACTTGATCACCAACCAAGAAAATGCCCCACAACTGGATTTCATGGAGGCACTTCCCCACCTGAAGCTCCCTTCTCTGTGATAACTCCAGCTTGTGTCAAGTTGACATACAAAACCAGCCAGTACAGTCACTATTCAGAAACCTGTTTGTCCTGCTATCGTGTGAAGTTGGCAGTTTTAACGTTCCCCTTTGTCCCTAGGGCTGTTGAGGATCAGTACAGTGTCATCAGAAGGAAAGTGTCAGGTGGTAGAGGTGACCATCTGGTTGCAAAGACCTCCCTCTGGGGCCACAGCCAGCCCCTCTGGACATTCATTCCATTTTGACCTCCTTTCTAAGGTCCTCCCTCCTTTGCATGCTCTCCACCATTCTATTATTTTAAGGATGTTTTAAACATATGGACACTTTCCCACCCACTCAAGTCAGTTTTCATTGCAAGAGTAACTAGGCTAGTGGCCTTGTGTCAGTGTGAAATAATTAGAAAGTAATTAGAAATAATTGGAAAGCAAAGAGATATGATGGCTGCCTAAGATCTGTCTTGAGTGACTTCACAAGAATCCACTTGGGAGATTCTTCATCATGGCTTCCTATAGGTGTGAGTCTGGGTAACTGCTTTGATTAGAGCCCAAAGGGAGAGGGAAGGGGGGGGGCAGGTTCCTAAGTACTTTCATCATAACCAGTGGAGGGTTGTTTTTTCACACTTTATCTTAACCAAAAGACCAAAAAGAGATGGTGTTTTCTTTTCTTCTCAGGATTGGATGTGGTCTGGATCGTCTGCAGTGGGAAAATGTATCTGCGATTCTTGAAGAGGTGTTTGAGTCAACAGACATCAAAATTACTGTGTATACACTCTGAACACATGAAGATCTTGGACAAGCCCATGGTCTTTTGTGTCATCTCTACAAAGTTGTAGGACCTCAGAGTGGGCAGAGGACAGTCTGTGTGAGGGAGTCTCTTGCAGGCCAGATGTGGGTTTCTGTAC
Organism: Apodemus sylvaticus; assembly: GCF_947179515.1. Taxonomy (NCBI): domain Eukaryota; kingdom Metazoa; phylum Chordata; class Mammalia; order Rodentia; family Muridae; genus Apodemus; species Apodemus sylvaticus. The sequence goes on along the minus strand of NC_067480.1, from coordinate 78,993,708 downwards.
TCCAAGAGGATAGGGAGGGCACTGCACCCAGGCAGGAGGGTCAGGACACCAGATAGGTAAGCTGTTTTAGGCCCCTGCTTTGCTTAGCCACTACTGGATTTGTTTGCTTAGCCACTGGGTGGCAGCATAGGTTATAATTCTCTTTCTTTTGAAGAGAAATTGTGGGAAGGGTAAACTTTTGAGATTTTTTTTTTTAAACAATTTTGTGTTTGTGTACTTGGTGTTAGTCTTATCAAAAATCATCATAGGAAAGGATTATGGTTTTTAGTTATGACATCACAATGCATCAAGAGTAGAACAATAAACTTTTCCCTTGGGTTCACTGAGCTTTGCATGCCTGAACGTCTGTGTTCTGGATCTTGGGGACAGGCTAAACCTGTGACTTAATTTTGAAGAGCCAGAATTCCCTGGGAAGAACAACAAGGTAAGGGGAAGTATGAACAAGGACTCTCCTCCTGGTTCGAGTGCTGAACTGAAGTTGGCAGTTGAAAGGCAGGGCTCTTTCCTGTCTGCTGCATAGTTGATGTGATTCATGCCTGGACTTAATCAGGAGGCCAGCAAAATAACACTAAAGACTCAGAGGCAAGGGCAGGTTTTAGGTTTGTGTTTTCCCCTCCCTAGAAGATCGTGACATGCAACTAATTGGACTCTCACAAGCACTACAGTTATTATGGTCCCTTCTGAAACTAAGGTCAAGCATCATGTCTATGGTGGGAAGATAAAGTCCATGGATTTAGTCAGTGTTCTGTTATTAGAGATATCGGAGCAACTAGGAATCCTCCCTACCCCATAGAAGTTGTACTGCAAGTTACCACAGCCAAACCTACCACAGTCTACTCCAGTGTGAAGGCTGGTTGGTCAGGAATGGGTGATTCTTCCAGTATAAAATTAATAACTAAGTTATAAGGAGCTGTGGAGACACCCTGAGAGCCCTGGTGATGTGATCTTGGGATGTGAGACGTGTTGTTAGTATATTGCAGCCTGCTGGCAGGGGAATCCAGAAGATGATACAGACAAGTTCTGCATGATGCTGTGGGAGGAGTCCAAAGCTTTCATTAGAGGCTGTGTCTCTAAAACTGTAGGGAGAAATTTTCTAAATACATGAGGCAGATGAGAGCGAGTGATGGCAGATTATCCTATTTCATTCTGGGAAATCTTTACATTCTTTTTCTCCCATGGAGTGAATCTGTAGCCTTTCATGTTATTAGACTATTCCACCACCAATCTACACTTCAGCCCCTATGGAAACATCCCAACACTTGCTCAGATCAGTGGCTCTCTGAGATCCTTTGCTTTTAAGGGGATTATAGTTAATTATTTTTGTCAGGGAGCCTGATTGGCTGTCAGTGACATTCTGGACCTTGGTGGGAATGTGATTAAGTGCCTTTGGGTCAAATTCTTCTCACCCATGAAGCCCGAGGAAAGGAGAGCTGACCTGACGATAGAATGGAAATCACTTCCTCAGAAACCCAGTTAGAGTCTGGCTGACACCCCAACACCCAGACATACAGGGTTTCTCTTCTGCAGAGGACTCAGACAAACCTTTTGAGAAATGACCCCTGCAACCTCCTGTCATCGTTTCTAAGAGTCTCACAGTGTGTCTGACCATTTAGCTGTTACTTTTGACCCCCTCTTTAGGGAGAAGAAAGTTGCTTATTGCTTGGCCCTTGTGATATGGATATCTCATAAAATTCCATGATCCTTATGTTCCCCCACCATATTATCAAAGGGAAGGAAAAGCTCTCCTTTACAAACAATTCCAGGAACATATATTTTTCTTTCATTCATTGTTCAGTAGTGATAGGGATGAAATGAGGACCTTGCATATTCAACCTGTTAGTCAACTGTGAACTTTCTGCTGCTGCATGCCTCCTACCTTATGTGAATCAGTCTCCTGGTTGCCACTGGGTGTACTGTGCTGGCTAGCCCACATACCTCCAACGGTTCTCCAGCCCTCATCTCGTGCTCAGAGGGCAGACTCACGCTTCTACATCCTACTTCATGCGAGTTCTGGTGATCTGGAGCCTGGTTCTCATACTTGGAGCAAGAATTTTACACTCTGAGCCATTGCCGTCTCCCCCGCCCTCGGGAGGAGATATTTTCAGGTCAGGACCGTGGTGAGAATTCAGCCTGGGAGAGCAAGATCTTCACTGTCAAGACCTGGCTTTATCTTCCTAATGTCATGGCTTGGTTTTTAGCCTACAATATCCCTGCACCTAGGAGTCCACTCACTGTTCATGGGAACTTCCCAGTGTCCCACTTTCTTAAATGAACAGGCCACAGAAAACCACTATTTCCTTTATTGATGTTGCTATCTTGTCTTTTTTTTTTTTTTTTTTCAAAAAAGCCAGCCCAATTCAAAACACTTTTCTAGATGTATTTCACGGGTAGTACCTTGACTCTGAGGACCTTTGTCTCAGGCAGCACCCCTGGAGAGGCAGGAAGACCCTCCACCTTTTCTTCATTTTCCTTCTTCCAATCGCCATGTTACAAAAGCCATGGTTGAATAAGTGATGGCCTGGGGTGTGTTTTGAGTTCTCTGAGGGAGGGTCTTGTCCAATGCAATTGGTTGGTGTTAGATGTCCAACTCCATGTAGAATCAGGAAGCCAGGCATGTCCTGGAGGCCATCCAAGTCATTGCTCTGAGTGGCAGCAGGCAGACCTTCATGGGAAACAGCAGGTTACTGAGAGCCTTGTTAACTAACCCCCAACAGCCAACCCTCTGAGATAACTAAAGTTCCTTTGTGCCTTCCCTAAAAGACCCTGGATGTCTTCTCCAGGACCTCCTGTGGTTCCTGGGAGAACTGGTGTTGGGACTGTTTCCTTCATTGCTTTGGTGTGGTTACCACAACCCCGGAAATCTGTTTGGATTCTGTTCTCTTGAGTTAAACATATAGTACACTCTGCTGTTGTAGCTTTGTGTGGCTCCAAACTTACTACACAGAGCAGGCTAGCCTTGAATTCAGATCTGTCTACCTCTGCTTCCCCTGGGCTAGTCTGCTAGTCTTTCTTAAAGCAAAGATAAAAATAAGAGATAGATAAATTGTATTGGAAAAGTGCTTGCTTTTTAGTGGACTTTAAGAAGGGCTGGCTGGCCAGGCAGTGGTGGTGCATGCCTTTAATCATGGTACTTGGAAGGCAGAGGCAAGTGGATTTCCAGGACAGCCAGGGCTATATAGAGAAACCCTGTCTTGAAAAAAGGCGGAGGAGGAGAGAAGAAGAGGAGGAGGAGGAAAAGAGACCTGGCTGCCCTGCCCTTTAGGGGCATTTAGGCCCTGTCTTGGCTTAAATTTGACCTTCCCTCAGGAACTTAGAAGACCCACAGATATGCCAAAAGAAGGGTGCTAATGGGTTCAAGAATTCTGGTCATATCTGTATACCCAAGGAGTTAAATTCTTTTTAAAATTACATTTATTTACGTGTATAGGGGGTGGCATGCAGGTTTGAAGGTTGAAGAATAACTTTGGGGATCAGTCCTCTCTTTCTGCTATGTATGTGGGTCCAACAGATGAAGCTCAGGTCTTCAGGACTAGTGGTGAGCACCTGGCCCAAAATGTTCTATTTTAAGACAAGCTGACTTAGACATGTACTTTTCCCTCATACTGGATTATTTACTGAGTATCAGTTAAAACTCCCAGTGATCCCATCATTGAAATTCACAATTTTAATGAAAAAAATAAATCCCTGAAGACTTGCTAGTTTGGTAGCTGGCAGAACTGGCCTGTAAAAATCTTCAAAGGGGCTGGAGAGAGATCTCAGTCAAGGAGCGAAGCCCAGCACCTGAGTTCCATTCCCAGAACTAGCATGGTGGAAGCAGAGCCAGCTCTGGTAAGTTGTCCTCTGACCTCCATGCTTGTGCCTTGGCATGTGCCCCTGCCATACACAAATAAAGTAAATATAACCTCATTAAAAGTGTGGAAGGGGAGGCTTTTTGGTTTTGTTTTTGAGATAGGGTAGGTAGCCCATGCTGGCCTACAAACTCTTCCATTCTCTTTACCTCACCTCTTGGTGCTGGGAGCATGGGTGTAGACTGCCACACTCAGTTTATTTTATTGTTATTATCAGAGCTAGAAACTGAATCCAGTATGTATGCATGCTAGCCAAGTATTTCACAACTCCAGCACAAATCTTTGGGTTTTGTAAACATTCTACCACTAAACTACACCCACAACCCGAACCCTTGGGATTTTTGTTTAGTTTTGACTCTTGTTTTATTTTTGAGACAAGGTCTCATTAGGTAGCTTAGGTTAGCCTGAGACTTCATATAACTCAAGAAAGCCTCTAACTCATAATCCTCTTGTCTCTCTGCCTCTGGAGGGCTGGGATTATAGGTACACAGCACCATATCCCTCTCCCCCTTGAAGATTGCAAAAGAAAACACCTCAGGGTTAAAATTAAGTCAGCAGCCACCTTTCTGGTGAGTCTTATGCTGGCTAGTGGTGCTTACACTAACAAAAGTCCTTGAGGAATTTTAATAGCAACTTCTGTATTTTCAGGGCTCATCCTTGAATCTCTCCTTACTGCTGTCATGACCCAGTGTGTCCTGCGTTACTTTATGGTGTGAACCTACCTACTTCAAGTCTCTGCTCTGTCCTTTTGCTAAGAAGACTAGACTGAATGCGTGTCCACTAGGATGATGCTCTGCCTGAGGATGTCTGGGCACCCCCTGTGGATGCCTAATGGCAAACCCCTGCCAACAGGCAGGTCCGGAACATCAGATTTCCAGAACATGTCTGCGAAGTGGCATCTTCTCTTAAGGGCATTGGAAGCAAGAAACATGAAACAAATTGGATGATCTTCATGAACGCATGCTGCGTCCATGTTTTATGAATACAGGAGCCGTTCCAAAATTAAACTCGGGTAGGAGTGCAGTGAGGAGCCTTCGCCATCACTGGGAGATTTTGATCAATAACTCTGGCCTTGGAAAAGGGTTCAGTCACAGCAGTTCTGCTGGAGCAAACTAGATCAGACCAAATTCAAAAGATAGTGAAGGATCCTTTACCCTCTTTCCTGAGGATAATTGGCCTGTTTCTGTGAGAGTCTAATTTACCCTCAGCAAGAGGCCAAATTGGCCTTAATTGTGTCCTGATTATTTGCCTAAACAGCTCATCTTTATTTCCAGTTCTCCCATCACCTCTTGACATCTGTAGGAGACTACTTCTAAGCTGCTGTTATAGTTACAAACACCTCTTAACCCTTTAGACACTCTGGTAGCTTACTACGCTCTCCTAATGGAGTTTGAATCCCCACGAGTTAGTTCTCATGGCGATCCCCAGTAAGAAGAATGCCCTAGCCTTAAACATCCACAAAATGATCACTGAGCCACTCAAAGAGCAGCCCTCTGAAAGCAGGAGAGCAGATCCGGTTCAAATCAGAAAGAGAATCCAAGGCGGGAGGATGGCTCAGAGTTTACGAGCGCTGGTTTCTTTTCCTGGCACCACATGCCTCACAACTACCTGTAACTCCAGTTCCAGGGGGAATCTAATGCCCTCCTTTGGCCTCCTTGGGTACAAGGCATACACACGGTACACAAAAATACATGCAAGCCAAACACCCACAATATAATTAAAAAAAATAAATGAAAAAAAAAATGAGAAGAGAAATTCCCCTCAAGAATGAAAACCCTGTATTACACAAGAACAGAGGTGGTGATTTTGGAACTAGGGATCTAGAAAGCAGCCAACAAACAGTAAGGGGCTTGAAGTCTCTGGAGTTTGGGTTATCCTAAACCCCCATGTGGGTGCTAGGAATCAACCTGGGGCCTCTGCAAGAAGAGCCAGTGTTCTTAACCCCTAAGCATCTGTCCAGCCCGTCCTTTATATTTGTGTACATCTGTGTGTAGATATGAGCAAGTGTATTCTAGTGTCCAGAATCCGGAAGTGTTAGGGCCCCTGGAGCTGGAGTCACAGGTGGTTGTGAGCCACTCAGTGTGGGTGCTGGGAGCCAAACTTTAGAGCAGCCAGTGCTTTTAATGGTTGAACCATCTCCACCTCCAAGACTTGAATTTGGGTAGAAGGATTCAGAGGAAAGGGGAAATGAAACAATGTTCTAGAATGTTTCTACAACCAATTCATACTAATGCAGCTCATGAAAATTGCATTTCTTCCTACCTGACCTCAAAGTCTTTCTATTCAAGTGAACAGTTAATACAGAGACAGTGCCAGGGCATCAGGAAAACTCACAGAAGGCTGAGCTCTGTTGCCTACTTCAGGATGTCTGCCAACTTTTCCTCATAGTATAGGAAGTTCTCCTGAATGTCCTCCCAGGGCTCAAAGGCCTTGGATTCACCCTCTTCTTGTTCCACAAAATTCTTCCAGATGTACTCGAAGTCCTGGGGTTTCATGATGCGAAGTTTGCAGCCGGCCTCCTTCAGCTTTTTCAGAGCGGCCTGGACCTCTGGCTCCTCCCACATGAAGAGCCGGCTCACCAGGATGAGCAGACGCAGGTTCTTGGTTTTGCTGAGGGTTTTGAGAATTCCCTCAGCGCAGGCTGCACAGGGGCTGGAGGACACATACCAGGTGACGTTGTACTTCAGGGCCGGGTCGAAAGTTGGCAGGATGGTGTTGAAGAAAGCCTCCTCAGCGTGGGCGCCTGCATGCTCATCCTCCAGGTAGCCCTGTGAAGCCTGTACTTGGCCTCCCTTACTCTGTGCCTCCACCACATAGCAGAGAAAGGTCTTGTTCCGCCCGGAACTATATTCCACGTTCCGGAACTGAAATTTAAAGAAGTTGACAGGCAGCCGCACCCTGTAGGTCAAGGGGACAAGGCAGGGAAGAAGGGAATGGTGAGTCTTTGTTCCTAGGACCCAGGGCAGGCAGGTCTCCAAGACCCAGTCATTCTTACTGAAAGTGAGCCGTGTCTATGCTGTCACTGATTACACACACGGAGTGGATCCCAGAGGTTATGAGGGCTTGCTACTCTTCTAGAGGACTTGAGTTTGATTCCTAGTACCCATGTTTAGCAATTCACAACTACCTGTAACTCTAGTTCCAAGAGGTCTGACACACTCTTCTGGCTGCCAAGGCCACCTGTACATATTCAGTGACATATACACATCAGTATAAAAATATCCACCCATTGAAAACAATATGGCCTTTGTATATAGCCCTGGCTGTCCTGGAATGAACTATATAGACAAGGTTAGCCTCGAACTCACAGAGATCCACCTCTGTGTGCTGGGAGTAAAGGCATGAGCCACCATGCTTGGTGCAAATGTAAATCTCTTACATAGAGCTCAATGGGAGGGACAGAGTTAATCTGAATTTGAGTTTGTATTCTGATTACCCCACTAGGAAGTGGCCCGATGTGTCCACCTTTGACCTAGTCCCACTGCCTCCCCACCCCATTCATTTCTTTCTCTCAACAGGGTCCAGTTAGCCCAACTGGCCTGGGACTCCAGCTCATCTTACCTTAGCCTCCCAAGTTTGCACCACCCCCAGTCCATCTGCACACTCCACAATAAGGCAGGAGGTTGTGAAATTTCCCGTGATAGAGCAAGACAGATTTTACAGAGCACCCCAGGCCTGCCTTTCTCATGGAAGCGCACATAGATTGCGTTTTGGCCATGGAATAGCCTCTATCATGTAATCCAGTGTTCTCCTATTGGCTGCTTCTCGGGATTTCACGTGATCAGGGGCTAAGCACTGTCTGTAAGATGAGTCTACCGAGGGTATACCACAGGGTAATTAAGCTTGAGTCATTTCAGTCTTGAAAGACTTGGCCCTTAGCCTCCATCCAGCAGCTAGAACCTAGGTAGACTGCAGAGACGTAAATAAACGGCCAAGAAGGCTAGAACCTCCTCACAGGACTGGGCAGGAGAGAACCTCTGCAGTGTGACCTTAGTCACGTTAGTCTGTCAACCTGCCTACATTTAGAATCACCCAGAGACGGCATGTCTGGGCATGTCTGTGAGGGTGTTTCCAGGGGGATTTACCTTGGAAGGGAAGAACTATCCTGAATTTTAGGGCCCATGGCATGGGCTTGAGTCTCAGGCTGATAGAAAGGGAAGAAAAGAGAAAGTGAGGTGAGCAGCAGCATCTCCTGCTTCCGGCTTCCCGGCTGTGGACGCCCTGTCACCAGCCACCTCACTCCCACCTTCCAGGCTCTGATGGGTTATATCTCCTCAGACTGTGAGCCAAGGAAAGTGTTCTTCCATTGCATTTGGTTACGATGAGGGTAAGCTTCGGACAATGTATGGAAGCTCTTGAAAGTTGCATCTTGATTCATGAGACCGTACAAAAATGTTTTCCAGTTCCTGAAGAAAAGTGTGCTGCGGGGAACCTCCAGGGAAGATCACAGTGATGACGTGGCGCTGACTTATGCAGTACGGCCGGGCACAGCCTGAGCTAGATGCCTTAGGACGGTGAACTTGGTAAGCAGAAGATTTAAGGGGAGAGTTGTATCAGGCAACGAAAGGGGTAGGAGTAGCCAGGCACTCTTTTTAAATTATATTTACTTCTTTATTTATGGGGAGGAGGCACCCGTGCCACGTCATGTGTGTGGAAATCAGAAGACAGCATGTGAGAAAAGTTGGGCCTGGGGGATGGAGCGTGGGTAATGAGCCTTTACCTGCTGAGGCAGCTTTGTGACGCTGAAAGATTCTTCTTACTTTTCTCATCTCTGAGTGTTTTCCTAAAATTTAGACCTGTATGGGTTTGGAGGCCAATAAAAATGAGATTTCTTTTTTTTCTAAATTGGGAGTGGAAAGGTATTGAGTTAATTATTAATTAATAAATCCTGGTGACCGTGTCACTGCCGGCCTCAATGGTTTATGTTCTCAAATGAAAGACACACACACATACACACACACACACACACCCTTGTATTTTAATATGCCCTATGCAGCACAATAGCTGGACACTGCCTAGCCTCCACACTGCTGGAATCTACCTCCCGTCACTAATTTTGAGTTAGCACGTACTGGCTTCTATGTTCCATCTTGGCCACTCCAGACCCATCTGTACAGCCCTCTGAGCCCTGCTTTCTTGGCCCAGGGCCCAGGGTGATCTCCTTGCTTCTCTACCCTATTAGCTGCTGGCATATCTATTTACCAATCAGAACCAACTGAGGGCAGGTCCCCAGAAGGTGTGTGCAGACCCTCCTGTGCAAACTGTTTTGGGGGAACATAATTAGCATTCGTAACACAAGCAGCTACAGAAAGGAGAAATGCCTGCCAGAGGGATTATTTACCTTGCTATAACTGGTCTCCAGGCTGGGGCGTGGCTCCCTGAGAGTGCTTACCCAGCATGCAAGATCCCCAGTGCTACAGAATAAATGTGAAATCTCTGCACCTGCTGCAGAACATGGCCAGGGACACCACTAACTCACTCTGCGCCTGTCAGCCTGTCGTTGCTTCTTCTTTCTACCTGGGAAGGTCAGCCGACTCTGGGGCTTCAGGGGAGCCCCTAGTGTTCTAGACCTTGGCTGCTTAAGGAGAAGCAGTCGACTGACTGTTAGAACCCAGGAAGTGCACCCCGCCCCATGTTCCCACCTTCCCTGCCGGCAAGGTAAAATTTCCAATATGAAGATGGATCGGTCTGAGGACCCAGCCTCAGGATTCCTTCAGGGCTATATTTAGCTCTTAAGCCCCTCCATCCCTGGGTGAAAGAGGTTATTATTTACTTCACATTGTATTGGGAGCAATCACCGATGTCTTTCCTCTTTGGAACTGGAAGAATACTCCCAGTTACATAGCTCCACTCACCCACCACACTGCCCTCCAGCTCTGTACCGCTCGCTTCCTGAAAAGGGATTTCTTTTCCCAGAGACACAAAGCTGATTTATTTATTTATGTATTTACCCAAACTCTCTTTTTTTTGTATTTAAAGACTTTTGCAAGATTCCTCCCTTCCCTTACCCAAGACCAACCCAGAGCCACCCCTGTGTAGGATCTTGGGGGAGGGAGGTGTTGGAAGTTTTATGTCTACTTTATGGGCCTGGGCCTTTTATAGTAGCTGCCCCTTGTGGTACTTCGGGTTTTTTTTTTTTCCTGGTACTCTTCCCCTCCCCCACATGTCCAAAGCATCGCTTCAACTTTATCCTCTGTAGCCTCGCTAAAAGCAGGAATTTGGCTCAGCCAACAGTAGCAAGCTAGCTCAATGGACAAGAACTGAGTACTGCTTGAAGCCCCTCCCACCCAAACTCTGACATTTGCCCCCTCCTCCTCTTTCTCAAGCATGAAGAGAGGACCCAGAAACCCTAAACCCATGGGAGAGGAAGAAAGGTCACCTCACTATAAATATCCATTTCTGACCCAGTCCTGCCAGCAGCCCAGGGCCAGCCTGCCCCTCACAGGGCCTCTGCTCTAGCTGCTCAAGGGAGGCCCTGCGGCCTACACTTTCCTTTGGCTTGGCTAGAGCCTGAGCTTCCTTGGCTGCTTTGGCTCCTCTCCTCGCTAAGGCTTTCAGGTCAGAAGGACCATAAAGGTCAAGCGAGGTTCTTTGGCCTCCTGTGGACTACCTCAATCAGGAAAGGGCTGGCCTAGGTCTGACATCAATGCAGGGAGCAAGTAGCATGGGTATCTCAGGCAACTGGAGAAACACGGGATAAGCCAAGACTACTTAGCCCCTTAGGGGAAGAAAGGAAGCAGAGGCATCTAATTTCTCCGTTGTAAACCTTTTTCCTAATAGCACAGTGTGGTTAAGCATCACTCTCCATCTCAGTATTTTTCCTTGCTAAAGAAGCAGTATAAATTCGTCCCTCTGTGTAATTGTGTACATGTGCGCATGTGTGTTGAGGGGGTAGGCTAAAGTGACAATCGGCCGGAAGTCTTGTTTCTTTGTATTTAGTCACTCATTCAGGTGTAGACCTGGGGTGTGGTTCCAGTTCTCTCTTTTAGGCACTGCTTGCACTGGGCACTGAACAGAACAAACCAGAATCCTAATATCTAGCCAAAAAAAAAAAAAAAAAGTCAGCCGGGGGGGGGGGGGATGGAGGGACCTAATATGGGCGTATGTAGTATGTATTTTTTCTAAGGTGTAAGCTTTAAAATATTTGTGTTTCCTAAGCACAAATATACAGTGAGAGGGAGCAGCATAGGCGTCCCTAGAATCTAGCTGGTCAGAGATGAGAATTTTTTTTTTTTTCTACAAAAGTAACCCTGGAGTGGAAAGTCCACCCAGGACCGAAGACAGATACTGACATGTCTCAGGTTGACCTCACCAGACCTGTGTGCGACACCTGTGTTAGAGGAGGAGCCACCGCTCTCAGTGACCACCTTCCTCAGGCTTGTTCAGTATGGGATGCTGCTCAGGGAAAGGGACACAGAGCAAAGCGGAAGGTTCTAGAACTACGGAGAGGATGCTAGATTTGCAGGGCTGCACGAAGTTCTCTGCCCAATGCAAGCAGGAAGTCTGTGCCTTCTCTGTGGGAGACACTCTTTCCACACTGCTGACCTCCCTGAAGGCCAGGGTGGCAGCCGTAGGCTATTTCCTGGTTCTAGTAGTACACTCCCCAGCATGCCCCAGAGACCAGGGCAGGGAAATGTGGCATTAAGAATAGGGGGCGGGTGTTATAGCCGATGCCTTTAACCCAGCACTGGGAGTCGGAGCAGAGATGGGTGGATCTCTGTGAACTGGAAGGCAGCCTGGTCTACTTAATTAGTTCCAGGATAGTCAGAGCTACATAGTGAGACCCAGTCTCAGAAAAACCAAAGCTCAGCAGCTAAGGTGCTTGTTGCGCAAGAGTTGGGACCCGACTTTGAATCCTCTGACCCTGAGTCAAGAGTCAGATGTGGTAGCGCCCTTGTCTGTGATCCGGGCATTCCTACAGGAATGTGGGAAGCAGAAACAGAAGACTCCCTGGCAGCTCACAGGCCAGCGATCAGACACAGTGGAAAAAACAAGAGGCCCTGCCTCACACAGGTGAAGGTGAGGATAGACCCTCAAGGGGGATCTCCTCTGATGTCTACATGTATGCACATCATGGTGTGCATGCTCCCATGCTCACACGAATGTGTGCACACAGATACACACACATACACAACTGATGTTGAAAGCTCACTGCATAGACACATATGTGAACAAAGCATCCATTAGCATACAGTAAAATAAGTAAGTGTAGAAGAATAAGATGTGGTTAAAAGAAAACTCATTCTGCCATTTATCCTCAGTCTACCATAATCCCTGTGACAGCCAGCCATGCTTTCTACAGAATCATACATGATGCCACGCTTACAAGGACGGTGCTGGCCAGGGTCACTCATGGCAGAGATGGAAAGATGGGGATCATGTTGTCCTCAAGCATCCCTGTGCTTGCTGCAAGGCCGTGCCGGAAAAATTCTGTCTGTGCTGAGAACTGCGAGTCTCTCTGTATTCTGATCTTCTCTGTGTAAGCATCCCTCTCTCCGTTTCGCTTCCTGTCACAGTGGCTTGCAGAGAGCCTAACTCACCAAAGTGCTCATTCATTAGGTCCATTCATTTGCCCGACAAATATTTATGGAGTACCAATTGAGAGCTAGAGATAAAGTGATGAGCGAGAGTCCTTGCTCTCGGGTAGGAGAGCTATTCTAACAGAAGCAAGCAGGAAGCGAGCAATTCATGGGTGGCAAATATTTGTAACTGTGAAAGGCCTCTGTGGTTTGCTTGGAGGTAGTGCAATGATTTGTAGTCATAAGGCCCTGGGGTTTGTGCCCTATGACTCTGGCTAACCTTGAGCAAAGTCCCTGTCCCTCTGAGGTCTATTTCTATATGCAGATGATTGAGTAATCTGACCTCTGAGACTTTGAACAACAGTAGATTGCAATAGCAGACACTTAATAAGTTGTAGCTCGTATCAATGTATGATCTCTTTTCTAAGCCTCAGGTCATATCTTTCAAAGAGCCACCCTAAGTTTAACCAAACCACAGAAAGAGAAACTTCTGGAACTGAGAGAAATATACCCAGCTTTTTGAGGGAAAGAAAAAAAAATCCCCTAAGTTGTAACATGATTTTTTACCACCACCACCACCATTATCATCATCATCACTGTGTGTATGTATGTTTGTTGCACATGCTGTGTAGTGTGGACACCAGTTTGGGCATGCCATGCCACCTGTTTGGAGGCCAGAGGACAATTTTGTGGAGTCAGTTCTCTCCTTCCACCTTCGTATGGGTTCTGGGAATCGAACTCATGTTGCTGGGCTTACAGGACAAGCTCCTTCACTTGCTGAGACATTTGTTGATTTCTCTCGTGTAAATCCTGCACTGTGAAGACTTCAGGGCATCAGTGGAAATCCCTGGATACTGGCCAGGGAAGAGGCGGGCAGAGTCTCCCCTCCAGATGGGAGGATCTGCCTTCAGCACACACCGTGGTTTGAGATCCTTTCTAGAGTCTTCCACCATCTTTCTTTGTTCTTGTGCTCAGGACTGCTTTCTACTGTACCCCCTACTCTTCTAGTTTCAGCCTAAATCTAAGGAGCATTTTAGACTGGTTCCCTGTGGTGTCTAGACTAGGAAAGAGCAGCTTCGATGGCTTTTTGGAAAGGATAAGAAGGCCAGACATCTTTACTGGCCCTGCAGAGGCGCTGCCACACCTCTGGGCTATTTTAAGTATCTGTTATTCCAGAGAGGCCCAAGAGACAGATCACCACAGCTGCTGTCTGTATCCAGGAAACACCCAGTGCTCCACCTCCATCCAGAAGTGCTCCGAGATCTCAGAATGGTGGCCCTCTGAGCCTCTTTTCTCTGAGCCGAGAGTCATAGAAAACTCTAACTCTGATTACCTGGGAGACCCATGGGCAAGACACTTGCCTAGGAGTCCCAAGACATACAGCTCCCTGGTTCTGTGGTCTTAGATATATTGTTTAGTCTTCCTGAGTTAGCCTCTCCTCTCCTCTCCTCTCCTCTCCTCTCCTCTCTTCTCCTCTCCTCTCCTCTCCTCTCCTTACCTCTTTCTCTCCCTCTCTCCTCTCTTTCTCCGTCTCTCTCTCTGTCTCTCTCTCTCTGTATCTCTCTGTCTCTGTCTCGGTCTCTCTCTGTATTACCTGAGGGTTAATAAGCATATTTTCTTATTATGAAGCCTTAGACAAATGTCAGTTACTTCAGAGACCCTTCAGGCTCTATTTGCCTGGGACCCCAATACATACTCACGTCAAAAAACAGTCTAATCTTTTTGTTGGCCCACCTTGCCCTGTACCTGGGAGATCAAAAGTTGCATAGAGGGGAAGGTATGTGTGGAACCCAGGACAGCACGGTCCAGGATGCTCGGGTGTCAGTAAAAGGGTCCTCTGCCGCAGGCGGGCCACAGCAATGGAGGACCCTGCTGGCCTGTTCGTCCTAGGCTTTCCCTGTGTCTATATTAGTCTGTGCCCAGCTGTTCCCTTAATCCTAGGACGAGAGCAAGATTATCTGGGTGAGCAAGAGTGAATGGAAGCTCAACGGCTGCTCACACGTCAGAAACCAAGCAATATTTCCCCTTGGGCTCTCTTAGAAGTCAGAAAACATCTGAGCAGGAAGGGACATTAAGAATCAAGTCGGGTAGCTTCCTCATGATAGAAATAGGAAAACGGAGGCCAGACCTCGGGCTGCACAGGTCAAACATGAAACAGCAAGTCCAAACTACTCCCCAGGGCTGCTTCTCCTCCTTCATGCCTTTGTCCCTCCTGAGCCTCGGTGTGCCCCTACCCAGCCTTTGCGCACTGCTGGAGACTGCTATGAAGGGAGCCGCGGTTCAGGGAAGGGAGCTTGCCCTCCCAGTCCCTTCTTACTCTGCCTTGGATTTCGGGGTATCTTCCTCTCTAGGAATAGAGAGAGAGAAGGAGGAAGGCTACTTGCCTTCATTTCTGGGGATGGCACAATCTGGACAAGAGGGGACCCTGTAGACTGATGTGAGCCCAGTGGCTATAGGCTGTGTTTTATGCTCCTAGCACCTGCAGTCTCAGAGATGACTGTCTTGCTGGGGCCATCTTTAAATATGCCATCACCACTGAACTTGTTGGGATTGGGCTATATGCACGGGCAGGTGATGTCCAATACAAGACAAGTCCAGATTGCCACTAGGGCTCCTTCTCCCTCTCCACAGCATCTGTACCACCACTCTTCCAGAAACTTCTCTCAGTGTGGCACCCATCCTGCCTTTGCACACTGTCAGAGACTGTCATGTAGTTTCATTCTGTGGGTTCCATTCTGGAGGCACTCCTCCTACATCCTTCTGATTACAGAGTCCAAGTTGTCACCCTAAAAAGCCCAGAGTAGCTGGACCTAGTAGTATGTGCTTTTAATCCCAGCAATGAAGAGGCAGAGGCAGGAGGAGGATCTCTATGAGATCAAGGTCTGCCTGGTCTACATAGTGTGATCCAGGCCAGCCAGAGTTACACGGTGAAACACTGATTCGAATAAATAAATAAAATAAAAAAAGACAAGAGGCCTTTGCTGCCCTGAAGCCTCCTGCTAGCATGCTGGACACAGCTCTCATAGCTGACCTTGGCTTCCGCTATTCTTGTCCTAACCTTCCATAGCCTGCTCAGACCCCACACTCTCTTAGGCAGAAGACCCAGGCCCCACACAAGGCTTACCCTGTGACAATCTCAAAGGGCGGCAGTTCGATCAGCTCCTTCAGCTTCTCAGGGTCTTCTAGGTTCTCCAAATCATCTCCGTTCTGAGAGGCTGGTGCTGCAGCCTCAGCGGCCTCTTCCTTCTGAGCCATGGCGGGACTGTGGCTGAGAAGTGGAGAGGCTGCCAAGCCAGCCAGGGCCTGGCGGCAGAGTCCCAAGCAGCTGTCAGCAGCTAAGCCTGGCTGGAGATGACAGAGAGAGGACCAGGTTTGGTGCTCCCCACAACTCAGCTGCAGGTTTTATAAGCAGGGCCTCCCGCTCCGCCCCTGGAACTGTCTAGCTCATCTTTTTTTAATTGGATGACTGACAGGGTGACAGGGTGGTGGGGGAATGGAAACTCTGGCCATGAGCATTCCCCTATTTATCAGCAGGCAGACAGGAAGCTGGCAGGTGGGGAGGGCTGGGCTAGCTCTTTGCCATCTCTCCTCTCTCATTTACCCAGGCTCAACTGAGCTTTAGAGGAGAAGGCCTCTCATTGTTTTAAACAGATAAGACCTGTGATGAAGGAGGAACTTGTAGAGATGCCGGCCATTTCCCGTTGGGGGAACTCGGGTTCAGGAAAAGAGGGTCTTTGTGGGGCATGCTTTAGAAACCAATGACTTGAGAGGAGAATGTCTGTTGCTACTTGGGGTCTGAATGTTGATGTTTGTTGTGAGCCCAGGTGGGTGAGTGGACGGGAAGGCCCGCGTTTGCGCATGCGCATGCGCATGAGCCTATGCTCCTCTGTGTGTGCATCGGCCAGAAGCCCCGATCAGGTGTCTTCCTCTAGCAGTCTCCACCTATTTCTTTGAGGCAGGATATCTCCCTAAACCTAATACCTCACAGTCTGAGAGTAGAAGGCAGTAAAGCCCCAGCCGCCCTCAGGCCTCTGCCCTGCTCAGAAACCAGCTTACAGGTGTTTCAAGGCCACCCAGCCTTTTCTGTTGGTGCTGGGATCCAAGTTCCAGTTTTCATGGTTGCAGATCAAGTTTGTCTCTCCAGTTGCTGACCACTACGCGTATAGCTGTAGTAATGTCATATTTACTGAGTTTCAAAGTTTCTAAATGGGCAATGAATTTAGTGATTTACCTGTAGAAGTCTATATAAGACTCTCCAAAGTCCTGGGAGGCAACATGTGTTCTTATCATGGTAAACGTGGGGACTCTGAAGCTCACAAAACGGTTGGGGTCATTGCTGAGGTCAAATGGCATTGGTAGGTTTAAAGTCCAGTTTGGTGCAAGAGGCAAACTTTCAGCCTTCGTCCCCTTCATCAGTCCTGTGCCTATCTGACAAATGTGTGCTGATCTGGGAACTGTTCCAGGCACTGAGGTGCAGAACAGTCCTGTAGCTTCCAGGCATCACCTGTTATATGTAAAAAAAAATGGCCTATGTTTTGGTAAGTGCTGAGGAGAACAGGCAAGGAAGGATGTGGAAAAGACGAAGGGTGAGATTACATTTTAAACAGGTATTTACTCTTTCTTTCTTTCTTTCTTTC
Organism: Apodemus sylvaticus; assembly: GCF_947179515.1. Classification (NCBI taxonomy): domain Eukaryota; kingdom Metazoa; phylum Chordata; class Mammalia; order Rodentia; family Muridae; genus Apodemus; species Apodemus sylvaticus. The sequence goes on along the minus strand of NC_067480.1, from coordinate 78,976,704 downwards.
TTTCTTTCTTTCTTTCTTTCTTTCTTTCTTCTTTCTTTCCTTTTTTCTTTGAGAGTTTCTCTGTCTTGCCTAGGCTGGCCTTGAACCCACAAAGATCCATCTGTCTCTGCCTCCCAAATGCTGGGATTAAAGGCGTGTGCCACTATACCTGGCCCTTATTTTTTATTTCTAGTTATCTGTTTGTGTGCAGGTCCCTGCGTGCACATATGCACATAAGTGCAGGTGTCTGCAGAGGCCAGAAGAAGGCGTCAGATACCTCGGGGGTGGAAGGACAGGAAGTTATGAGCTGCCCCAGGTGGGTGCTGGTCATCTGCAAGAGCAATCTGTACTCTTAACCACTGAGCCATCTCTTCAGCACCGAGATTGTGTTTTAATAGGGAAGGACTTTGGAAAGAAACGGAAAAGTCTGGAGGAGACAAAGGAAGCATTCATCTGACTATCTCAAAGGAAAGTTTTGCCAGCAGACATGGAGGGGGTGGGGGAAGAGGTAGGGAAAGATATGTGCAGGAGAATTCTTAGGGGTGGGAACAGAGGCCCTGAGATTTCCTGCTGTGCTCCAGGAAGCAGCAGGGACAGCAGAGTGACTGGAGAGTCCTAGGAAGGGAAGCCAGAAGGAGACAAGGCTGTGGACATGTTGGGATATATGCTCCACTCCTGGGTTTTCAGGGTCAGTGTAGTGAGGCAGAGTGCAAGGCTAGCATTTGGGAGGATGCAGCATTAACTATGTACTGAGGATGAGGCAACCTGGCCTATAAGAGACCCTTCAACAAGCTATGATGTATTATGCTATGCTATGCTATGCTATACTGGGGGACCCGTTAGAAGACCAATCAAGCCATCTCGAGAGTGAGTTGAGCAAGGATGACATTGAGGATGTCTGGGCACTCATGGGATGAGTGCCTGGTGTGCCCCCCTCCACATTTCTCTATTTGGTGGCAGGAATGCTCTAGAATTCTCAGGGAAATGTAAAAGTGGTCAAGACCACCTGCTGGTTGAAATGAGAAATCTCAGTTGCAGGTAGAAAGGCTTGGTACACAACTTGGTCGAGTGCTTGCTTAATGGGTCAAAGTCCCGAGTTGATTCCCAGCAGGGAATAAACCAGAGGGAAAGCAATCCTGCACTGGGGTGGTAAAGGCAGGAAGACCAGAAGTTCAAGGTCATCTTTAGCTATTTAACAAATTTAAAGCTAGCCTGACCTACATGAGGTTCTGTCAAAGAGAGAGAGAGAGAGAAGAGGAGTCGGGCTGGGCTGGGTGTGGGACTCCCTTTCCCAGAGTTCTGGAGTTCTGAGCAGCACAGTGTACCCATTTGCATGTGTTGTGAGCCTTTATAGTGCCCAGGATGGCCACGCTGCCTCCCTGCTGTCCCATCAGAATGACTACAAATGTTGCTTTTGTAACCTGAGGTTTTCTAGTCGGACAACAAGTTATGTGTTTCTTCCACTCATTCAACCGATTACAGATAGTATTCACGTCTGGAGATTACAATATAAATCTCAGGAGACTCAAGCACGGGTTGGAGGAAATAGCGCCCATGACCACAAAGCCATGCCAGTAGCAGCTGTAAACAGCACTGAGCGTTTGTTATGACAGAAGCACACAGCATTTGGGTGCAAAGCGGTTGTCTCATTCTTTGATTTAATCAACATTTGCTGAGGCTGCCTATGAACCAGGTGCCACAGTGAATATCAAGAATGCAGAGTGGAATACGCAGCGCCTGTATCTTTACAACATCTGGGGGCAATAATCCAACATTCAAGCACGCCCCATCCCACTCAGTCTCACGCATGTGACTTATGGGGCTCTGTTTGCAAGTCAAGAGGCTGAATGCTTAGAAAGGGACATTGATTTGTGTAAGGCCAGCATGGGTTTGTGTTCAGGGCTTCTGAGTCTAGGTCCAGCCTCATTTCTCCGGCTGCATCCAGATATTTCTTTCTTGGCCTATCAAAAGTGTTGTAAAGATGAGGCAGGGGGATGGCTCAGTGGTTGAAGGGATTGCCACACAAGGACCAGAGTCTGGATATCCGTAACACAGAGAAATGCCAGGTTCATACATATCTTGGTTCACCTGTAATTCCAGCCTCATAAGGCAGAGAGATCTGACTTGCAAGACTAGATGTATCTTGAGCTCTGTTTGCTTGAGAGGCCCTGCCTCAGTGGAGTAAGATGGGAGAGTGATGGATCAGCCCTGGGCCTTCCACATACATGCACATGAACATGCATGGCCACACATATTAACCATACCATACAATACCATACCATAAACACATACGCTGGACATGGGAAAAAGAAACCATTGTATATACGACTCCCTATCATCTTTCCAGTTATGGTGATGTGCTGGGATCAGCTGGGAAGGGTCCTAGATCTCTGCAGGACAGGTCCTGTCTGCTCACTTGTCCTCAGGGAAAGACTTTGTCCCTAAGGACCTGTACTTACATCTTGGTTCTCAAATCAACCTTGAATTAGGAAGTAAAAGGGCCTTAAAGGAGCCTCATCTTAGCCTGCCTCAGGGCGGGATCTTTAGGCAGCTACTTCACATCTCTGGGCCTCAGTTTCCCTCTCAAGTTCCTGAGCTATTGCTCTAAGGAATGGAATGCTGATGTAGGGTGGGTGGCAAAGACCACAAGGTAGCTCTGATGAACGCTGGCAGGAGTTTCCTGACCCTCTCCGTGGCTCTGAGGGACTTGGAGAGAGTGTAAGGGTAGCCTAGGCTGGCCTTTGCTTCTACAACAAACACCCTTAGATAATTTTTCCTTAGACCTTCTGGGAAATGCCCTGGGCTTGTCCCCAGATTGGTGACTGCAGCTTCCTTTTCCATGGGTTCTTTCCAGCTTTCCTACCCTCTGGAGGCCCTCTGGCCAGTGCTGGCTATTTATAGCACCTCCTAGGGACCTGGATTCCTAACCGGTTCCTGGCTCTTCTTTCCAAATCAGGCTAGTTTCTCTCACGGGGCCCAGAATGCAGCAGCTAATCTAGGGGGGATCAGGTGCCAGAAACCTGGCTCCTCCCCACGCGGTTGCCCCTATATTCTCTTTAGGGCCAGCACACCCTGTCCCCTTTGAAGCCTTTCGGGGGATGGTCTATGAGTCCTCTTACTGAACAGCAAGGTATTTGATTCAAGGTCGTACAAGGAGTTTAGTGGGGTGCTGATATTTGATCGCAGCCCAGACTTTTCCCACTATGTCATGATGCCTGGAATTCAGTAGCTCGGAGTGAAGACATTCATCATCCCTGGCTGCTAGCTTGATACTCCCCTGAACACCTGCAAATGAACTACTTTATTCCTCACCAGGACATTATTTCTGGCTGGTCTTGTTTCAGATACTGACAAGGAAACTGAGTCCTGGAGGTTGAGTGACTGGCCTAAGATGGTCCCTCCTGCTAGGGAAGTAGAACTCTTGGCTTCCAGAGCCAGGTTCTTAGCCTTTATCAGGCAGTCACAACTGCTGCCAGGCTCCCAGGCCATCTGAGGAATGGGATGGGGAGAGGAACAGGGGTGGAGTGGGGTGGGGTGGGGTGAGGGGGGTGCATGAGGGGGAGCCAGATTGCCAAGGAGTTGTTCTTGTTGAGAAAGCTGGCCCTGAAATATATTTGGGGCTGAGCAGCATTAAGTGTTGTGGTTACAGGTATAGAGACACCCCAGAGTTTGGATGGAAACCAAAGTGGGGTCACTCCTGGCCTCTCTTCACATCCCCTTTCTGCTGGTGGTAGTAGCTGGAAGGAGCTTGGCTACACTGAGGGAAGGGTGCAGCCTTCCCTCCATGGACTATTCCCCATGGTCACTTCAGAAAACATTCAGGGTCCTCCTGGTGGCTGAGGAGGAGGGGTCAGGCCAGGAACAGACATTCCTTTGTTCATTGGCCCTTGGAGGGTACAAAGCCGCTCTCCCTGAGAAGGGGAGAGGCCAGCAGAGGGGCTGGCAGAAAATAGAAGCCCCATCAGGGGAACCTTTAAATTCTTACTCTGTGAAAGAAGATACCTTAGGAGTGTGTTGACAGAGTGAGTGTTTTATGTTCAGGGACAGCTGGGACCCTAACAGTGTGTTGCCCAGAGACCCAACCCAGGCGTGCTGCCCCTCTGGTCACTACTGAGACAAGGAACACAAACAACTGGCTGGGCTGGGCACCAGACACCCCCTGGCGGGCACAAGCCTGCTTTCTCTAGTAACCACTCTGTTGACATAAACATAAGGAGCCAGAGTTGGGGACAGGGGCAGAAGGCCTAAGGTCTCCCAGAGTCTGAGGCTGGTTTTGGAGATGAGACCAAAATCACAGGTCAGGCAGGGGTGTGCCTTCTATCACACAAAACACAACAGTTGCTTTATCGTGAAGGACACATTGCCCTGGGTAATCAGGGGCAATGTAGAACTTTGGTCCTGGTCACCACGGCCTTCCATTCCAGTGGCCACTCCTAACACCACCCAAGCTGCCTGGCGTTGCCCAGCCGGAGTCTTTGAGGAAACTGATCTGATAAGAAGAGTGTCCATTAGGGTGACTAATAGTGTTCCTCTTTGAAGGGTGTGTATGAGGCCAACCAATGACTCCCTGGAATAAACTATGAGCTCAACAACCAACATTTGGGAAGAGAATTTAGTCCATAAGAGGAGGAAGGTTTTTAGAGTGGATGCAGGTAGAAAGGGCTTACACCTTTGAGCAACGATTTCTGCATTGTGTGGAGAACCCAGAGAATCTAAGCTTAGAACCTAGATCTAAGCCCTAGGTAATGAATGAAGGGGGCTCTGACTAGTCACCCCTAAGGCTTTCAGTATAACCAAGATGTCTTCTTCCTGCTTTTGTGCTTGAAAAGGTGACTTGAGTGTGTGGAGGTACAATGGAGTGCTTTCAAAATGAGGGTTCTTAAAAAGTAGTTGTCCTGGGCTGAAGAAGTAGCTCTGTTAAGTGCACAGCTATTATTGCAGAAGACTCCAGTTCGGTTGCCAGCACCCACACTAGAGTCTGTAATCTGAGTTCCACGGGATAGCAGATGCCTTTGGCTTCCAGAGAAACTGGCATTTACACACACACACACACACACACACACACAATTTGAAAAAGCTATCTTTCTTTTTTTCAAGTGTTGATCCCTGTAGGAATGTGTAAGAGAAGAGGCGCTTGCCCTTTGGTCCCCACCCAAGGATCTGGTCTCTACTGCCAGGAACCTGCAGATATATCTCATATAGTAGTGTGCTTGCCAAGATTATAGGAAGGCCCAGGTTCAATGTCCAGGACCACATGAACTGGATGTGGTATTTCTCTCCTGTAGTCCCAGTATTCCAGAGGTGGAAGCAGATGGGTCAAAGGTTAAAATCATCCTTGACTACAAAACAAGTCTGCAGCAGCCTGAGCTATATAAAACCATATTTTCAAAACAACAACAAAACAAAACCACCAAAACCCCCAAAACAGGAGCTATTGAAATAGCTCAGTGGGTAAAGGCACTTGCCACCAAGCCTGGAGATTACCACGATTCCCTTAACGTATGTGGTAGAAGGACCTTCATATGTTTTGTGCCCTTGAACAAAAGCTTCCTTCTAGCAAAGTGTGATCACTGCTGGTCTGAGCCCCCCCCCCCCAAATCATAACATACAGTGCTGACCGCACAGAAGTCACCAACAGACACAATGAGTTCAGCTCTGCATGTGAATGAGGCATGAGAGTCGCCAGCATCAGGCAGGAACAGGAAAGACTAGAGAGAGAGAGAGAAGGCTAGGGCAGGGGGAGACTCCTCTCCTGGCTGATGACTTAGGGGAGGGTGGTAAGCATTCTTTTCAGTGAAGACAGGGACTAGGATGCAGCTTAGCCAGTAGGATGCTTGTCTAATGTGCATGAGGCCTGAAGCTCCATCCCCAGCACTGCATCAGCCAGGCCTGGTGGGCCACAAGCTACCACCCCAGCCCTGAGGAGGTAGAGGAAGAGAGTCAGGAGTTCAGGGCCATCCTTTTATCCTGGACCACATAGAGAGATCAAGGCCACCCTGGGAGACATGAGACTCTGCCTCAACACACACACATACACAGAGAGAGAGAGAGAGAGAGAGAGAGAGAGAGAGAGAGAGAGAGAGAGAGAGAGAGGGAGAGGGAGAGGGAGAGAGAGAGAGAGAGAGAGAGAGAGAGAGAGAGAGAGAGAGAGAGAGAGAGATGGAGAGAGAGAGAGGCATGCACACACACTTCCTGGCTTTTTGTCTTACCACTGTGTTATGGTTTGAGTATAGAATATTACCCCACAGTCTCCCTGTTGAACCCATGGTCTCCAGCAGGTGGTGCTATTTGAGAGGTTCTGGAAACTTTAGGAAGCTGGGCCTAGCTGAAGAAACTAGGCAACTGGAGGGAAGGGTGTTCCTTATTCTTGCTTCCTTCTCTTTCTGTTTCAAGCCCACATACTCTGCCCAGGGGTATGAAACAACTGTTGATGGGGAGGAGCCTCTGAAGATGTTAAAGTACGCCTCTCTTCAAGTTCTTGTGGATGTTTTGGTCACAGCAATGAGAAAGCTAACTGAAAACTTTCTGTCAGTTGTAACATAGTGGCAGAGACGGCATAGACAGACTGAGAAGGGCCCCAACTATACATCATCTATTTTTCATTTTGTATATTCTTTTTTTTTTCATTTTGTATATTCTTAAAGATTTTTAAATGCATATATGTATAAATGTATGTATGTGTGTATGTATTATGTATATATGTACATTTAGGTATATATATATGTGTGTATGTGAGTATGTATGTATATATATATGAGTGTATGTATTATGTATGTGTATATGTATATGTGAGTATGCGTATATGTGTGTATGTATGTATACATATGTGTATACATATATGTGAGTATGTATGTGTGTATGTAAGTATGTATGTATGTATATGAGTATGTGTACCTCACGCATGTAGGAGTCAGAAGAGGGCATCAGATAGCCTGGAATTGCAGGTAGTTGTGAGACATCCCACATGGGTGCTGAGAACTCAATTCTAGTCCGCTGCAAGAGCAGCAGGTGCTCTTAGCTGTAGAGCCATCACTCCAGGCCTGTTTAATATATTTTCTGTTGTTTTTCTGTAAATTAGAAAAGGCATCAGGACCCAGAGCCGAAGTAGTCTTGTTTGTTTGTTTTGTGGAAACTCCAGTAACAGAGTTCTCAAAAGGTATTAAGGCCAAAATGAGCTTCCATAGTTGGCTAGGCCTCATAGGGACATCTATGAGGTGGAAACTTAAAGGTTCTTTGGAATGTCAGATGTGTTGGATGGTGTTTGCTGGGGCAAACACATGAAAGAATGTTTTGTTAAAGTGGACATAGGCTAAGGCCGATTCCTGAAGGAATATTGTGCTGAAGCAGACACAGCAGGGAGGATGCTCTGTTAAAACAAACACATGAAAGGACACATTATAAGAGATTTTTTTAATAAGGATGTGCATGTATTGGTCTGCCTTATATTGCATAGCCGAGCAGCATTTGTTGGGACTCCATAGAGAGAAACGCACCAAAAAGCTTCTGATGTTGTGCAGCAGTTTCGTGTTATTTCTCTGGACTCTGGGACTCTGGCTGATTTCATGCACAAGCTGAGGCAAAACCTGTGCTGAGACAAGGCACATGGAGGGCACCTGATGTTTGGAGGGTATAGACAGGACTCCACGGAGTTCTGGAGACACGGCTTGGCTTCCTGGTACAGGGAGCTGTGCAACACTTGTGGGTCTTTGCTGATCTTCATTCCCTGAGAGAGACACAGCTGAGAGCTTCTCCTGGTCTTCCTGTTGGAACCTCGTGCCGACTCACGCTTGACTCACGCTTGTGGGACCATGAAAGGCAGCCTGTTTTCTGGTCAAACTAGGTTTGAACGCCGGAGACCCAGCAGATAATTCTGGAAAGGACGTTAGACCGTTTGCCACGCTCCCAGATGCTATGCTCCTGACACGAGGCCTCAGCTCTCCATAATTCTGAGGCTATCAGAAGTCCCTGGTATTCTGTCTGGACTCCACCCCTACAGTCACCTGCCAACAGCCAGGTATGCTCCTCCCCACAATTACCTGGCAACAGCGAGGTAGGCCTGGCCCACTATAAAACAGGGTTCCTTGCCCCCCTCTCTCGCTTACTCTTACTCGTGCTTCCTGCTTGTTTCTCTCTCGCCCTCTTGGGCTCTTTTCCCTTCCCCCTTTCTCCACGTGGCCATGGCCGGCCTCTAATTTTCACTCTTCAGAACTCTCTGCCAACAATAAACATTTTAAAACCACGAACTGCCTCTTCTCATTTGGACCCGCCGTGCTAGAGCAATGCAGCAGGTCTTCCTCTAAAGAGCCGCATCTAGACTCCTGCAGGAAACCTCTCTGTGTTTCCAGACACTGTCTCCACCAAGCCAAGCCGAGCTGACAGAACAAACCAAGGACACTCCTCCCCTCCAGTACCAGCCGGAGCTCTTCCTTTCCCTCTTTCCCTTTTGGTCCCCACCCTGTTCTCAGCTCTTTCGTGGCATCCAGAGTCATCTGCAGTGCCCAAGACCGAGAGTCTGTCGTCCCTGGCCTCTGCTCGGCCTGGGGACCCACGAGCCTGGCCCTGCTGGTTCCCCAAGGATCTCAGATTGCCCTACCTCACTCCTGGAGCCATGTCCGGTGTCTTCTCACAGCCCAATGCCCACCTGGCAGTGTGAGGTATGTGCAGTCAATCTTCCTGTGACCATCTCTCCCAGAGTCCAGAGCCCTGACCGGATGCAGGCCACCATTTTAGCCCACACATGCTGAGGCTGAGGCCTGGCTGTCTCTGCTTGGTCATGTCACTGCTGTTGCTAACCCAACTCTACTGATCTGAACTGCTGGTGTATCCGTGAGGTGTTTGTGAGTGGACCTCTGCCTACTAACCTGTGAACTGAACTGCCAACTTCCAGGCAACACAAACAGGAGTTGCTCCAAAAAACCTTTCTAAACAGGTACACTCCCCCCGCCCCCATCCTGTTTTTTCTCACTATCTCTGGTGGGTGGTGGGTTACAAGGGAGATTAAGGCATTAAAGAACGATCATTAAAAATAAAGTTTGAAAAACTTAAAGTTACACATATAGACTCCAGGTTTGTGTCTTCTGAGAGAACTGAGAGTTAGATCATAGGTATGATGCATCCTCTTGGAGGGGCAGTTCAATATCTCTGTCAGCAAATATTGTAATGTCTGTGTGATGACGACGACCACGACGACGACAACAACGACGACAATGGCGACAATAAGTACTTTCCAGGTATTGACTGGTCCAAGGATGGAATGATGGCTCAGTGGGCAAAGTTGCTTGCCATCAAATCTAATGACCTGGTTTGTATATCCAAGACCCACATGGGAAAAGGAGAGAAGCCACTCCCTCAAGTTCCTCCCAGACCTCCTCAGGCATCTCATATACATAAAAACATGTAACAAAAAATATTTTTTTTAAAAAAATGAACCAATGAGCTGGGCAGTGGTGATGAAAGCCTTTAACCCTAGCTCTCAGGAGGAAGAGGTAGATGGATCTCTGAGCTCAAGGTCAACCTGGTCTACAGAGCCAGTTCCAGGACAACAAAGTTTACACAGAGAAACCCTGTCTCAAAAAAATCATAAAACAAAAAAACCAATGTATTGCTTTTCTCAGGCACAGCTAAAATGTATGAATTTAAAACTATTACTTTTTACATTGTTATTACATTTATATTGGGGGAGGGGCATGGTGTCACAGTGCATATGGAGGACAACTTCTGGGGGTCAGTTCCCTTCTACTGTTTGGGCTTGGGGATCAAACTCATTAAGTTTGATGCAAATGGCTGGGCGGTGGTGGCGCACGCCTTTAATCCCAACACTCTGGGAGGCAGAGGCAGGCGGATTTCTGATTTCACGGCCAGCCTGGTCTACAGAGTGAGTTCCAGGACAGCTGGAGCTACACAGAAAAACCCTGTCTCGAAAAACCAAAACCAAAACCAAACCAAACCAAACAAAAAAACAAAAAACAAAAAATGTTTGATGCAAATAGCATTAAGCTTGGCAGCTACTGTTTACCTGAGCCATTTCACTGGCCCAGTTTAAAACTGCTTTTAAAAGTTATGGGACTGAGAGATGGCTCAGTGGCTAAGAGCACTGGCTGCTCTTCCAGAGGACCTGGGTTCAATCCCAGCACTCACAAGGCAGCTCACAACTGTCTGTATCTCTAGTCCCAGAGGATCTGGTACCAGCCACACTGTATGCACCCTATAAATTAAAATTAAATTAAAAAAATTTTTTTTTAAAGTTAGTTGTAGGGCTGGACAGATGGCTCAGGTCATGAAGAGGGCACCATGCTATGGCAGAGGACTCAAATTCAGTCGTCAGCACCTACACCAGATGGCTCCCAAGTGCTCGTGACTCCAGTTCCAGGGGATCCAATGCTCTTTGGCTTCCATGGACACCTGTATCCAAATGGTGTACATGAATCCATACGCGCGCACACACGCCTAAGTTCAAGCAAATCTTTAATAAGTTACATGTATAAATTACAGTGATAAGCACAGTGAAGTTGTAAGATTTTCTTGGGCCCATTAATTTTAGGCAAATCCCCACTACTGAGCTCGTCCTAGCCCAGACAAATCCACCAAGTGCACAAGGTTAACAGCCAGTCATGTTGGCCCTGTGGCCACAGTCGGGCTAGTTCACCGATCTGAGGGGTGATTCCTGGCTGTTAGGCTTGGGAGCACTACTCGCAACTTGGAGAAGCCTGGCTCACTCTCAAGTAGCTCTCAACTACTTATCAAATGGTGGCTTCCTGAGCTCGACGCTAGACTGGCTAACGTGGGTTGAGCCTTTTCTCTGTGCCAGATGGTCTTTCTCCCATCATTCCACTGACTCTTTCTCCACAAAGCTGCGAGGTCCCCGTCTTACAGATGAGAACTGTGTAGCTAGGTGCTGGGAAGTTGGCATGCTAGCTGAGTTAATGAACGATGGGGTTGGATTCTGAGTATTCCAACTGAAAGGAAAACCCATGTAAGAACCAGGCCTGATTTAGAAAATGGAGCCAGCCAGCTCCACACTGAAGCCTGTGAACAGGAGAGCTGAAACAAACCTCCTCTCCTTGGAGAAAACACATCACGGGTGTTTTCTTGGGAGATGGAAGCTAATGAATAAGCACTATGGGCCCCTGGTGGGGCTGTCACCTCACAACAGAAAGGAATGGGGGAGCCTGGCGGTGGTGGCACACACCTTTAATCCTAGCACTCTGGAAGGCAGAAGCAGGCGAATTTCTGAGTTCGAGGCCAGCCTGGTCTACAGAGTGAGTTTCAGGACAGCCAGGGCTATACAGAGAAACCCTGTCTCGAAAAAAACCAAATCCAAAACACACACACACACACACACACACACACACACACACACACACACACAAAAGGAATGGGGGGAGCGGGAGGGGAAAGAAGGGAGGGAAAAGAAGAGACAATGGCCAACTCCTTCTAACTAGTTGTTCCCCTCCCCCTTGTAGTCTGCACAGATGTGATTGTGTTAATAGATTAATCCATGGATAAGGTTAAACTCTGCTGTAATCACCTCTGACCTCTGACCTTCCCTGGAACAAATCCACACCTATGCTGAAGACTCTAAATGATTCCTACTGAAAGGACAATAGAAAGCCCATTTGTCTCCATTACAAAACAAGGCCGTAAGGTAAGGCTCCAGGAAGAGACTCTAAAACTCAGAATGGGCTATCTGCCCTATTTCATCATATGGTTAAATGTTCATGACGGGAATGCAGACCACCTACCACCTGTGACCCCCAGAACCCTCCAGTGAAATTTTAGATTATGTAATCCTTCTAGAGAGTTCTCCCAGTTCCCCATAAGAAGGCCTGCGTGCCTTTTTCTGGGGCTACCATTTTGCAGAATGGTTGACCCCTGCATGCTGGATATTTCTGCAGAATAAAAGCTCCTTGTTTTTGCACACTATCTGAGTCTGGAGTCTTCCTTCAGTGATTTTCCAACCCTTCCACAACTTCCTGCCAGTGGAAGGTTGTAATGGTGCAGATCCACGGCCAAATTATTTTGGACTATTCTTAGCCACCTTAATAGTCATTCCTTAAGCAGGTCTATATCTGACGAATGTGCTCGTGGTTCAGAGGTAAATCCTAATGGCTTTCACCAAGCCCAGAGCTGAGTGTGCCATCAGTGGGACTGCAGCAGAGACTTGCATGCTCTGACCCACATGCCAGCTGGACTCCAGTGTAGTAGCAAATGAGTGGTTTGTGACTTTCTTTGTTCTGTTTCTCTAAGAAAGTCATGAAACTGTTCCCATGTTGGAACATGGAGTCTGGGGAAGCTGAATCTGTGTCCCTGGGACATGCTCACTCATATCTGATCCCAGGATGAACTATCATTCCCTTTGAGGTGTGGGGCTCTTGTGTGTGTGTGTGTGTGTGTGTGTTTTGGGGGCTATTGAAAGGATAGAAAATACAGCCTAACTCCAGCCTTCTAAGGAGCCCCAAACACTTCATATTCCAGAGCCCACTCTTTGCGCTCTTTGTTAGAAACTAGGTAAAAGGTCACATTCCAGAGCCCGCCCTTTGTTCAGAGTTAGGCAAAAAGGCCTTGAATAGGTGATCCTGGCCCCACAAGGTAACTGGAAATGAGCTAAGCTTATCTTGCTTCTGTAAACTGCTTATGCCATTACCCCTATGCAGGAGTTCATGCAGCTATAGACACCAAGAAAATAGGAAATTAATTGGTCCACAGGCTCTGATAATTTAAACTGATTGGCCTAAAAACTATGGAGTGGTACAAATCGATTGGCTCGCATTTTGCGGGCTCTCCATGCTAAGAAATGATTGGTTTGTGATCCGTGGGCTTTGTTGTAAACTTATAAAAGCTGTCCCAATTCGTCACTCATGGTCCACAGTCCTCTACCCCTGTGCAGTGTACGACTGTGGAACCCAGAATTCTGGAATAAAGAAATCCTCATGTTATTGCATTGAGACCGTTTCTCGAGAGTGATTTGGGTGTCGCCTTCCGAGGTGTGGGGTGCTGGGGCGCCCTCGGGTTTTGGGGGTCTTACACTATGTTTTCATATGTGAGTGGATGCCAGAAGCTGATGATTGCATTTTCCTCAGCCACTCTCCAACCTTAACTTTAAAAAGATATTTTATTCTATGTATATGAGTGTTTTGCTTGCCATGTATGTGTGTGCAATGCTTTAGTGCCTACTTCCAGTGGAGCCAGAGGAGGGCACCAGATTTCTTGGAATTTCAGTTACAGATGGTTGTGAGCTGCCATATGGGTGCTGGGAACTGAATCTATGCTCTCTGCAAGAGCAACAAATACTCTCAACTGCTGAGCCCATTCTCCAGTCCATCACTGCCATTCTCACTGAGACCACTACCACCACCACCACCACCACCACCACCACCATCACCATCATCACCACCACCACCATCATCATCACCACCACCACCACCACCATCATCACCATCATCACCACCACCACCACCATCACCATCACCATCATCATCACCACCACCATCATCATCACCACCACCACCATCATCTTTTTGGACACATGGTCTCTCTATGCAGCTCTGGCTGTCCTAGAATTCACTATGTAGATCAGGCTGGCCTTGGACTCACAGAGATCTGACTGCCTCTGGCTCCTGAATGCTGGGATGTAATCAGAGTGCTGGAACCAGAGGCATGAGGAGCCACCATACCTAGCTTCTATATTTATTATTATTATTATTAGCTTGGGGCTGTCACTGAATCTTCCGCTAGGGTGGCTGACCAGCAAGGCTCAGCTACGATCCTGTCTCTGCATCCTAGCAATGGAGTTATAGAGTGCTGCCTTGCGTGGCTTCTCTGTGGGTGTCAGGGATCTGGGCTCAGCTCCCCATGTTTGCACAGCAAACAGTTTACCCAGTGAGCCTTCTCCTCAGCCCCAAGAACTGTGTTTTTGTATCAGCACCCTCCATGTATGAGTCTGGGGTACTTTTCACAGGTAAACAGTGACAGTCTGCCTCCAGGACTGTACTACCACCAGCCTCTATAGTCAACTGCCCTCAGCCTCCATAGGGATCTGACTCTCAGGGCCAGATGATGGCTTAGAGTCCATGCCCATCAGGTGCCAGGTCACTGGCCACACTGTGGGGAGCAAGGCTCTACACAGAACAGTGGTTCACCATCTGGTTGCAGAATTAGAAGTTTCTAGAACTATATCTGTTTCCACTCTATCCAAAAGCAAGCGTAGGGTTGAGGGGCAATAGCATCTTGATTTTCCTCTTTCAAAGTGTGACAATGTGTTTATTTATTGGTATTTGAGTATCAATACCAATCTATCAAAGGTATTTGAGTATCTATGCTGTTCCCTGTGGTTCCCCTGCACTGCAGAGACTAAGGCGGGTGGACCACATGTTTGCTCTGCTGGGGCAGTTTCCCTTCATGGAGGAAGAGAGACCACAGCTCTGGTGGGTAAGCTCTGGAAAGGGCCAGCGTGTTCCCGTTTCAAACACTGATGCTGCAAGGGGCCTTTCCTTTGACAGTCTTTTGCTTCTTTCCTGACAGGCCTCACTTTGCTTCAGATTCCAAATTGAGTTCACAGAACCACTAGAGCCCTTGAACTTCAATGGGTGGAAATGGTGAGGAGCCCAGCCTGGTCAACATGAAGATGTCTGGAACCCACCCCTAAAGTTACAAAGTCAGGATTGGAATTGGGGTCCCAGGGCCATGCATTTCATAAGTGCTCTGAAGTGTCCTGGTGCTCACACACCTATGGTGTTCAGGCCTGGCCATACCCAGGGAGGTCCTGGAGTGGGTATCCCACAAGCATTGATGCCCAAACCTCCTCTCTGGACTGTCTGGTTAGTATTAGACACTGTCTTATGCTGGGTGTGGTGGTCGATGCATGTAATCCTAGCATTTGGGAGGCAGAAGGAGGAGGTACGTGCTTTCAAGGCTAACCGAGACTACATAGTAAGACCTTATATCAAAACACCACGAACAGGGGTTAGGAAGATAGCCCAGGGTTAAAGTGCTTTCTGTGTGATGGTGAGGATCTCCAGAAACCCATGCAAATACCAGGTAGGCTTAGGAGCCTACCTGCAGCTCTTACCTAAGAAGGTAGAGATGGGATCCTCGGGGAAAGCTGGGGTTTGGTTGAGAGACACTGCTTCAATAAAAAAGGTGGGTGAGTGACCGAGGGCACATCTACTCAGGCCTCCAAAGGCATGAAAACATGGGTGCACACGTACGTTCTACATGTACTCCTGTACACATATACACACGCGCATACACACAATGCCCCCATACATGCAAAAACCATACATGTAGCACACACACACACAATATGGGGGGGAGGGTGCCATAAACAACTCCCTTATGATCCCACCCCACTTCTCATCCTGCCTCAGGTGGAGACCTTCTGGTTGCAAGATGTCCAAGCTTGCATGTACAGGGTCAAGGACACATCCTCACCTACTGAGAGCTTTGAAACAGAGGTAGGTAAAACTAAGATGGGGAAAGGAGGCAAAATGGAAGCTCCACTGAGGCCATCTAGAAAGGAAGAAGCGAGAGCAAGGAGTGACCAAAAAGCTCACGCTGGTTTCTCCCCTCAAAACCCTGCGCTCACCTGCTCCTTTCAGATCTTTCCTCACAATGGTGATGAGCAGATATAAAGAATTAAAGATAAAAGTCTATGAAACTAAACTAAACTAAACTAGCTGTTAGCTTATCAGAGTTCATCATAGGACTTAGCATGACACAAGTTATAGGTGGTAGAGCTACGTTATCTACCTACATATTGTGTAAAAGTGTACTATAGGACGTTAGGTTTCAAGCCCAGGACCAACTGCTGAGGTGTCTCTTTAGCATATCAAAGCAGACCTAGCCTCAGGTTCACCTGGCACACCCAGCCTCCATCCCTGAACTTTCCAGCCCAGGGGCTGGGCTGTCCTTCCCCCAGAGGCTCCTCGCTATCAGAGAGCAACCTATGCCAGTTGGTTCTCTCCACTCACGTGGGGCTTGGGATGGTCTCAGCTGTCACAGGAACTTTACCTGCTGAATCATCCTGCTGCCCCCTTAGCCCCGTTACTCCGTTTTTCTGTTTTGCTTTTATGTGCTATTTCAAGAATTTTTTTTAAACTAACGGTATACTCAAGAATGACCTTGAGCTCCTGATCCTCCTGCTTCCATTCCCCGAATGGTGCTGGGGTTACAGGAGTGCACCCACCCACATGCATGCATGTACATGTACTGTGTGCATGCGTGTGCATGGATTGTATTGTGTGAATCTGTGTGTGTCACAGTGCTCACAGGGAGATCTAAGGACAACTTTTGGAAGTCATTTTCCCCTCCTTTAACCGTGTGGATCCCAGTAATAGAAATCAGGTTTCTATCTGTTTTGATGGCAAGTGCTTTACCTGCTGAGCCATCTTGCTGGCCCAGTTCTGAGGGAAGTGCTAAGTGGTGAGCCCTGTACTGGGCTTGGGGAAGCATGCGAGAGGGGAGGTGGTACCTACCCTCCCCAGCGTGTGTTCCCACATCCCATATCACTCCTACAGCAGAAGCTTCCACTCTGCAGCCCTGCAAGCCAAGCATCCACATCCACCGTACACCAGGCCCTCAAAGTCAACAACAGGATTTTATTACGTGTCAGAAAGCAACTCTTCTTTTCTACACCTCTGCAGTCTAAGGAGAAAGGGCAGCAGGAAGACCCAGGAAAGCAGCCACATTAAGTGTCCCTAGCTCCACAGAGGCTCTTGCTGTCCTCCTTCCTTCTGCATCCCGGTGCTCAGCCGCTCTCCTTGGATGGCAAAGGCTCGTATGCTGGACACAAGCTGTCTCTCCACAGGCGGTAGGTGATGGCGGTGGTCACAGTGAGCCAGGCCAGGTAGGGCAGCAGGAGCAGAGCAGCCAGCTTGTTGATCGGCTGCCAGATAAACACCATGCTTGCTACCAGTCCATAGAGCAGTAAGAGGTCCAGGAGGGCCTGGGCAGAAGCATTGAGAGGCTGTAGCCGTGCTTTCTTAAGAGCCAGGACCCGCTGCCTTTCTGTAATACTCTGAGCCAATCCCATCCCTGGGGCACTCTGCACACTGTAGGAACGTGGAGGGTGTCACCTGCTGGTTCCTGATATCAACCATATGCTGAGGGGCCCTATTGTCTTGCCTTCTCCTCCCAGCATGGAGCATCATGTGCCTTACCAGCCCAGGGCTGTCGACTGCCAAGAAGAGCATCAGGAAAGTCCAGCTGAGGGTCAGCTGGAAAGAGTAGAGGCCCAGGGGCAGTGCAAGGGGCCACCGAAAGCCCCCTCCGAGGTCCTTCCATACCAGGTAGGAGGCATAGCTGCAGAGAGAGGGTGTTCTTCTGGCATAAGGCCTGTCAAGGGAGTACCCTGCCTCCTCTGACATGGGGTGGGGGGCAGGTGGGTGTGAGCAACATTTGAGGGTCAAGGGAGAGGCTAGAGAGATGGTTCAGCGGTTGAGAACACTTCTTGCTGGGGCTGGAGAGATGGCTCGGTGGTTACGAGCACTGGTTGCTCTTCTAGAGGTTCTGAGTTCAATTCCCAGCAACCACATGGTGGCTCACAACCATCTGTATTGAGTTCTAATGCCCTCTTTTGGTGTCTGAAGACAGTGTATTCATATACATAAAGTAAATAAACTTAAAAAAAAAAACCCAAAAAGAGCACTTCCTGCTCTTCCAGAGGATACAAGTTCGGTTCTCAGCACCCTCTGTCGGGTGGTTTATAAGCCCCTGTATCTGCAGCTCAAGGAGATCCAATGTCTTCTTCTGACCCCTGTAGGCACTCACACATAGCGTATACTCATACAAACACAGAGACAGACACAAATACACTAACACACATAAAGTAAAATAATTTAGGAGAGCTTGTGGGTGGGAGGCGCTTGTAGGCGGGAGGAACTTGTGAGTAGGGGGAGTTGGGTGTCCTGGGGAGAAGACAGGAAGGGGGGCAGTGCTCGGAGAGGGCTCATTGGAATCTTAGGTGTACAGGGCATTTTTGCTTGTGGAGACCCCCCCCCCCACTTGAAGAGAAATACTGTGGTATCCATTTGGAGGCCAGAGGACAGCGCAAGCCCCACACAGAGAGATTTGCTTCCACCTCTGCAAGGCCACACACTCACCCCATGACAGAGTAGATGGTCGCCCACACAAGCAGTATGACCTTGTGGGGAGGGCACCAAGGTAGCTTCCTCTCATCCTCACACCGACTGGATAGCTGATGAGTGAACATCCAAATCAGGATGGGCCCCAGGAGGGGCACACCCACAAAGACAGGTCCTTGAAGCTGCATTCTCCACAGAGAGGCAAGATCTGGGGAGGCAGAGAGCATGCTGGGATAAGCCTTCCTCTGCCCTCTCGGGCGTCCAGACCTTACAATTACCTAGCCAGGGTTTCTCACTGGAGGTCTAGTCATGGCAATCCCCCTGTCTTGAGCTCGGTTCTAGTCCTGCCCCCTGAACCATTTCTAGTAAGCACTACCCTGATTCTTTTCTGGGCCTTATGTTCCCCTCCGACATTACTCATTAGTCACTGGGGAGTACTTCAGTATGGTTGATGGCTTCTGAGTCAAAGGCTTCCCTTTCTCCATGGTGTCTGACTCCTGGAAGTCAGGACCAGGTCTGATCTTTATCTCCCTCCAAAGGTATCACCTGGCTGCCAGGTGACTACCAAGCCTTTGGTGTCTCAAGGATTGTGCCTCCCTGAAGTTGACAGTGTCATCTTGCAAGTACCAATGTTGTGTAGAGGTTTCTTCTGAATTGAAACATTCATTTCCTGGAAGGATGAGAGAGGAAAGAAGAGGGAGGAGGGAGAAGGGAATAAAGAAGGGAAGAGGGAAAAGGGAAAAAAGAGGAGGGAGGTGGGAGGAAGGAGAAGGGAGGTGGGAGGAAGGAGGAGGAGAAGGGAGGAAGGAGAAGGGGGGAGGGAGGAGGAGGAGAAGGGAGGAAAGAGGCTAATGAGGCTTATTTGTTGGTTCACCAGGCTGGACTTAGCTGGGACCATTTCCTTAGTTTTCTATCAGTGCCCTTTCTGGGGTGCATAGATGCTTGTCTGCATCTCCCCAGGAAGTCACACGGCAGCCATGCTCTGAATATAGGAGCCAGAGACTGCTGGGCCAGTTATAGTACCAATAGCCCTGCTCATCACCCCCAATCTTATCTCTTTAGACCAGACTGGTACACTCAAAAGGCCCCCCTCGGGGTTGGTCTGCCCAATTCAGGCGTGGCCAACGGACTTCTCTGAAGCCTTCTCTCTCAACTGCTCCTGGTACCGCAGGGATGGGCTCTGCATCTGGATGGACCCATTCCCACAGGTCTGGTCTGTAAACACAGGTGTCTAGATTTCTGGTGGTCTGACTCTCAAGGATACAACAGCCTGGTCTTTGATTATATATATATATATATATATATATATATATATATATATATATATATGTATATATACACATATATATGTAATCAAATATATATGATTATATATATATCTCCATTGTCATTTGCATCTCATTTACATATTACTTTCTTTGTATGTAGGCCAATGTTTAGACTCTCCTCCAGCTAAGGACACAGGCCAGTATCAATCTTCTCAGTTGTTTACAGTATTTCAGCCTCTGTCTTAAGACCAATGGAAGTTGGCAGAAATAAAAATCTAATTGTTTTGGTGTTCTAGAGTGACTGACAGATCGTGGGGCAGATCAGCTTCTCACTGTCTGTCTACTCAGCCGCCTCCGCATCTCCCTATCTCGGGGGTTTTAATCCAGAGCTGGAGTCTCCCTCATTGAGCACGCCCACTCTCCTCCTCCTGCTGTCCATCATTCCTCCTGTCCCCAGGCCTTCCTGACTTACCTCGGGCACACACCTCCCCGGGCCTGATGACATAGGATGTGTATTAGCCAGAAGATGGCGAGGGACTGGAAAGGGGTGGAGCTAGGCTCCCGGCTGACCTGCCTTTCTCTGATGAAAGGGGAGGTGACATTTGTGGGGGAGTCTCTGCTGCTGTTTGTACAAGCACTCCTGTCCACCAGCTCCTCCCTGGTTTGTTAGAACGTGTGCGTGTACATGTGCACGTTGCTATTAGGAATTAAATGAGCCCAGGGTTTATGCCAATCATCAAGCACTCCACCATGAAGCTTCTCTTCCTCTTGCCCCTCGCCTCCACTCCTCCTTGATGCACACATCTTTGGTGAGAGCCCCGTTGATGGTGAGATCTGGACCTTCCATAAACAGCCCAGCCCAGAGCCACAATCCAACTGGTACCCATGCTCTCTGTACCTGTGACCCGACTCAGTGTCCCTGGGGATGGTAGGGGCCATCAGATTTCCCTAGAGCCTTTCTGGAACCAGATTGTCTCCAAGTGAGGTAAGCACCAGCTTTGGGAATGAGTTCATGATCCGTGAACACAGTTCCTGATTCCTGCCTCCCGGTTGGCCCGCCCCTGCCTGGCTGGGAACTGGAGGTTGGCAGAGCTTTCTCTGACCCCAAGCAGTTTGTGCTTCAGAAATGAAGGTGGCAGGCAGTGGAGGTGGGTAGGGCATCTGGGCAGGAGTGGGCTGGTGCTTCCTGGCAATGGTCTCCTCCCAGCCACCATGAAGGGGGTCAGGGGAGAGTGACCCTGTCTGCCGGCCAAGTCCAGATTTCTGTGTGACTCAGACAGCTTTGTGCAACAAAGGCAGACACTGCCCCTGTTTGTTCCCTGTCAGAATTCTGGGCACTCTTCCTTGCTTGTCCCTCAGGCTCCAGGTCCCCTTCACCAGGCTGGCTGCTCTCTCTGGATTCCTAGTGACATCCGACGTGGCTCTCTGGGGTATATTTGTCTCGATTTCCCTCAAGGATGCAGGCCGAGGAGAAGGAGTTACAGAGAGGGACAAGAGGCCAGAGAATACTTAACTAAAAGAGGAACGGATATAAAGCTACTTTTATATTTGTGTGTGTGTGTGTGTGTGTATGTGCACATGCATGTGCATGTGCGTGTGTGTCTGTGTGTGTGTGTGTGCACATAAGTGGATGTGGATGAGGGATATGTCATGTGTATGTGGAGGCCAGAGGACAACCCTGAGCCTCAGTTCTTTCAGTTTGAGTCTCTATTTATTTATTTATTTATTTATTTATTTATTTATTTATTTATTTATTTATGGCAGACTCTCTCTGGTCTGGAGCTGACCATGTAGGCTAGGTCAGGGTGCCCAGGGTTCTGCCCGTCTCTACCTCCCCAGTTCTAGGATTGAAAAGATATTTTTAGGTGGATTCTGGCCACTGAATTCAGGTCCTTGTTCTTACAACACATAAACTTTACTGACTAAGCTATCTTGCCAGTCCAAATTTTCTTTTCTTTCTTTCCTTCTTTCTTTCTTTCTTTCTTTCCTTCTTTCTTTCTTTCTTTCTTTCTTTCTTTCTTTCTTTCTTTCTTTCTTTCTTTCTTTCTTTCTTTCTTTCTTTCTTTCTTTCTTTCCTTTCTTCCTTCTTACTCCCTTCCCTCCTTTCTCCTTCCTTTCAGTTTTATTTAGAGGCTGGAGAGATGATCCAGTAGCTAAGTACTCGGTGAAGCAAGCTTGTGACTCTTGCAGAGGATCTGAACTCAGTTCCCACACCAAGTGCCTCACAGCTGCCTGGAATTCCATCTCCAGGGGATCTGATGCCCTCTTCTGGGCTCTGAAGGCTCTTGTGTATAGATGACACACACTCACACAGACACACAAATAACAATGAAAAAATATTAAAAATTGCATTTTATTTTTGATTGCTTAGTAACTTGCACTGTGTCGTTGGGTATAATGCAAGATGTCTTGATATGTGGATCCACTTTTTAATGATCAAATCAAAGTAATTAGTATATTAATTTCCTCAAACATTATCATTGGAATTGTGGGAACAGTCAAAATCTTGTTTCCTAACTATTTCAAAATGTAAGGTACATTGTAAGGTAAAATGTTTCTTATAGACACGTTGTTGTACGGGCCGTCTTGCAGAACACCAGGACTTATTCTTTCTATCCAACTGTAATCCACTGATCAGTGTCTTGCCACCCTGCCCCCCCACCCCCGCCCAGCTTCCCACTCTTCCCAGGATTTCTTTTCTGCATTCTCATGTTTATTGAAGCACTCCTCACGAAAGCCAAGATAAGGAGTCAATGCGAAAGCCCATGGAAAGATGACCAGGAGCTGAAGAGTCAGACCATACTCAGACAGCAGAAATCAGGTGGGTAACTCCCCCCACGTCCCCCACCAGCGGGCTGAGTGACAGCACTAATTCCAACTCACCATCAAGGGCAGTGTCCCACCCCCAAGGACAGCACCCCACCATTTTTTTTTTTTTTGAGACAGGGTTTCTCTGTGTAGCCCTGGTTGTCCTGGAACTCACTCTGTAGACCAGGCTGGCCTGGAACTCAGAAATCCGCCTGCCTCTGCCTCCCAAGTGCTGGGATTATAGGCGTGTGCCACCACTGCCCAGCACATCCCACTAATTTTGAGGGGCAGGGAGCAGATATGTGAGTTCTTCACTCTGTACCTATGCCATCTCCCCCAAGCAGGAAAGAATACAGAGACCCAGAGTGACTGGACCAGCTACATTGTCACCAGGAAGTTTCTTTGAGCTGCAGTCTCTGGCCCAGACCTGGTGGAATCAGAGACTGCATTTGAACAAGATTATCAGGTGAGTCCTATGCGGGCAAGAGTCTTCTGACAAACTGGCAAAGGTTCTGTTCCCCAGTCTTCTGCCTATTGCCTTTGGTAGAGATAGTTACCCACCAGCAGAGGGCTCTATGACAAGAGGGTTTCTAAACGCAAGACCTGCACCAAAGCTGCCTTCCTTCCTCCTCTCTCCCAGACCTGCCCTGGGAGTGTACTGACTTCTGGCATCCTCTGGGATTCCCGGAGCTTCACCTGGACTTGGCCAATGGACAAAGACACTCTCCGCCTCCTGGCTCTCCTCCCCTCCCCCACAGCGTGACCAGGAGGCAGGACTACGTTGGGAAGTGGTAGGCCACACCTACCTGGATTCCCCACCCAAGTGTACTTGTCTGCTGGCTTGGAGACTGATCTGGCAGAAGTCTGTGTTTCTTAGAGCGGGAACTATTGCTTCTGGACCGGCCTAGTGGGTAGCAAGTCGACATTAAGGCAAGTACCATCTGGGGCTGTTGCAAGGGAATGGGCATGCTGTGGGGTCCAGGGAAGAGCCAGGGATGAGCCTGCCTTGTGGGGTAGCACAGGGAGAGAAGGAAGGGCCAGTGCTGACCGGTGTCAGGAGCAGGGCCATGATACTGTGTTTGGTGAAAATGTATAATGTGCTTAAGAATAGTGGCTACGAACTGTGTGTAGCTTCATTCATTCTGTCTTGGTGTGTGTGTGTGTGCACGTGTGTGTATGTGTGTATGTGTGTGTGTGTATGTGTATGTGTGTATGTGTGTGTATGTGTGTGTGTGTATGTGTGTATGTGTGTGTGTGTGTGTTTCCTGGTACTGGGATTTGAACCTAGAGACTAGGGTGTACAAGACAAGTGTTCTACCGCTGGACTACATCCCCAGTCCTCTTTTGACTTTTCATTTCTGTTTGTTTGAGACAGGGTCTCACTATGTAGCTCTGGCTGGCCTGGAACTCACTATGTAAACCAGGCTGGCTTCAAACTCATAGAGATCTGCCTGCCTCTGCCTCTCAGGTACTGAGAGGGAAGGTGTGCTCTGCCAGGCTGGGTCCTTACGTTTTTTTTTTTTGTTTTTTTTGAGACAGGGTTTCTCTGTGTAGCCCTGGCTGTCCTGGAACTCACTCTGTAGACCAGGCTGGCCTCGAACTCAGAAATCCGCCTGCCTGTGCCTCCCAAGAGCTGGGATTACAGGTGTTTGCCACCGCCACCCGGCCTGGGTCCTTACTTTTTAAGACAGGCTCTTAAGACACTGCCCAGGATGGTCTTGAATTTTCTCAGTATGTTCAGGCAGGTTTTGAATTGGTGATCCTCCTCCTCCAGCCTCCTGGGGAAGTTGGGATTACTGGTGTCGGCCACCAAGCCCAGATCAGGCTGGGACTTACTACCGCCGCCTTTGAAAAGCACTTGGAACTCTATCAGGAGGTGTGGAGAGAAACAGGAAGGCAGGGAGGGCTGAGTGTGTGCAAATATAAACAGATCTTTGCAGCAGGAGTCTGGATCTTTGTTCTGAAGACAGGTGACGACAGAATTCTAATGTCCCTTGTGTAGGGGAAATGCTACCCAGAATGCTCTGGATTCTAGAGACAGACAAGTTGGAAGAATTGGGTTCCGAGGAGTCCCACAAGGACTTGGAGAAGCCAGGGAATTTGTGGCGCTACGGACTAGTCTCCTACCTAAACTTTGGCTCCTTTCCCTTCTTGGGATCAGAGCATGGGAGATGGGGTGAGAGCTAAGAAAGTCTGGAGGAGTAATCAGATGCACCCCATGCTTGAGCTCAGGGAGGAGTTAAGCTGCTTCAGGCCTGAGAAATGCAGGCTCCCTTGAGAGGCCCAGGGAGCCGGAGTGGTATCCACTAACTTTCTCGGTGAGGCAGCTGGGCAAGGGGACATGGCCAATGGGGTGGAGGGGATTTGGACTCTGGCCTTTAGAGGCCCCAGAAGGCTGTTGTTATAGTAACCGAGTAGTTCCTCCCATTTCATTAACTTGTATTTGCCCCTCCCTGCTGCTGGAAGCTTAGTGGGCAGGCACAAATGTCATCACTTGCCTTGGGACCCTAAATTGCCTTTATTCTATTTGGTTCCTTCTAGTTCCCCCTCCTCTTCTTTTTCCCCTCCCCCTCCAGCGTTTCTTTTCCTCCTCTTCTTCTTTCCCTTTCTGTCCTCCATGTCTTTCCCCTCTTCCTCCTTCTATTTCCCATTTTCTTGTTTTTACTTATTTATTTTTATTTTATGTGTATGAGTGTTTTGCCTGAGTGTGTGTGTGTGTGTGTGCACATGATTATGTACCATGATTATGTAGTGTACACATAGGCCAGAAGAAGGTGTCAGATCATATGGGACTGGAGTTATGGATGGTCACGGGCCCTGGTGTGCATGCTCAGAGTCAGACTCATGTGTTCTGAAACAGTAGCCAGTGCTCTAACCACAGAGCCATCTTACCCCCTTTCTTTTTCTTCCTTCCTTCCATTCTTTCTTTGCTCCTTCTTTCTCATTCTCCATTTCTTTTTTCCTCCTTCCTTCCTTTTTACTTTCTTCCTTCCTGTCTGCCTTCCTGCTTTCCTTTAAGACACAAACTCATTATATGCCCTCAAACTCTTCATCCTCCTGCCTCAGCCTCCCAAGTGCTGGTATACCAAAGCACAACTACCTGTCTTCACTTCTCTTCTTTCCTCACCCAACGTCATTCTGTCTTGGAGTGGGAACGAAGAGACCTAGGCATGGAGGAGGAGTGGGGTAAGTGTGTGTGGGGGTCTCTAAACCCACCACTCCCTTACATCTGTTGTTGCTCCTTATCAATCCTCACAAACCCCTCAGCTTCCTCATCCGTGCGGCAAAGACACAAGCGGCACCAGCTCAGAGGCCCGTGTGAGGGCGCCGTGAGCCAAGCCGTTACGATTACAGTTTTCACAGTTGTAACTATTATTAATAGTGAAAGTGGCGAAGGAGCTGAGAATTAAGGGGGGCTTGCCCCCTTAACTAAGCCAGCTTCCGACCGCTGCCGACTTGCCTCATTCACCTGTGGCCTTGTAGATGGCCTTGCTGAAGAAGGCTTGAGGCTCTGGTCTCTCGGTTGCGTTTCAAGATAAAGTGAGCAAAGTCCCATCTCCTATACACCTCTTCCGTCAGGATGCAGGGGAAACAGGTCCTTCCTGGATCCTCTGTGGCGATGATGCAGGAACATCTGCCGACCAAAGGCAGAGGAATGTCTGCCTCTGTTGGAAATGGGGGTGGGAAAGGGGAGAAGTCTTTTTAGGTCTTCAGGAGGAAATGAAGTATCTAAGCTTAGCATCAGGTGACTGGTGGAGAGGTAGTGGGTAGTGAAAGTTTTTCTGGTCAGTGCGCAACCCGATGAATGACAGAAGCCTTCTGTGAAGGAGGGCATCATGTCCCCAGGAATCCAGATGCCAGATGGAGGAATTGCGTCCCTTCAGCAGCTCCTCCGGGGCTGAACAAGATATTACTGGCACTTTTGGAATCTCCCATGGTGCCTTATATGCAGCTGATGACTAGAAAATGCTCATTTTAGTGAGAAAGATGGTGTGACAACGTATAAGGGAGAGCTTCTCAGGCTGATTGACAGCCAAGAGGTTGTAAACCACATGAGGGCTGGGGCATCACCGGGGCTGCAAGGAGCCAAAGCCACAGGCCAGATGCACCGGGCATGGAGAGGCCAGTTCCACCAGAGTGTGGGGGTGTTAGGAATTAACAGGGTTTGGGGAGGAGATAGAAACAGTGGGAACAGATGCAGGGGAAGCCGACATGTATACTGGGGGTTACCAGAAAGTCCTAAACTTCCAATGGCTACCACTGCCAGGTTAGTGTGTCAGCCCTCAGTGAGCATGCGTGTTTGGCTTGCCTCAATGCAGCCTCTCTGTGGGCCCCGCCTTTCCCTCTACTTCCTCTTTTTCTCTTTCTCACTTCCACTTATAACCTTTGCTGATCATGCTGTACTGAGCATATGTCTGGGAGCTACCTTCGGACCTTTCCGGCAGAAGAAGGGGCATAAATAACCACACATTGGATAGTGCTTTATCTTCTACAGGTGTTTCTCGCATGACCTCACTGTAACCCCATAAATTGCCAGGGAGAGTTTTTTTTATTTTCCTCCTCCTACCTTCAGTAAGTTCAAGGAGGAACCGTCAGACTGGACTTAGAGCTGAGTAACCGAGAGCCTGCTTACATGTACAAAGTCCTGGGACTCCATGTCTCCCGCCCCCGGACTGGGAAGATGGCTCAAGTGGCAGTGTGTTTCCTGCACAAATGTGAGAACAGAGTTGGATCCCTGGTACCCAGATAAAAATCTGGGTGTGGGGCTTGCGTTAGTGATCTCAGAACTGAAGAGGGGGAGATAGATGGAATCCTGGGGATTATGGCTGTCAATCCAAGCCTCCTGGGTGAGCTCCCAGTCCTAGCAAGAGAGCCTGTCTCCCAAAACAAGAAACAAAACAAACCCAACCCAGGCGCTGGAGAGATGGTTCAGCAGTTGAGAGGATTGCCTGCTCTTCCAGAGGTCCTGAGTTCAATTCCCAGCAACAACATGGTCGCTCACAGTTATCTGAAACTGTCTGTACTTCCATGGGATCTTATTTCCTCACCTGGTGTGCAGACATACATGCAGACAGAACAATGATATAAGTAAGTAAGTAAGTAAGTAAGTAAGTAAAAGTCCAAACCAACCAACCAACTAACCAACCAACCAACCAACCAACTAACCAACCAACCAACCAACCAACCAACCAACCAACTAACTAACCAACCAACCAACCAACCAACCAACCAACCAACCAACCAAACAAACAAACAAACAAACAAACAAAAAACTAGGGCCTGGAGAGGTGGCGTAGTGGTTAAGAGCTCAGTGGTTAGAGCTCAGCTCAGTGGTTAGAGCTCAGCTCAGTGGTTAAGAGCACTTGCTGCTCTTCCAGAGGACCAGAGTTTGGTTCCCAGCACACATGTTGGGTAGCTCACAACTGCCTGTGACTCCAGATCCAGGGGAATCTCGTGCCTCTGGCCTCTCTAGGCTCTGCAGTCATGTTTGTTACATGCATTCATGACCCTACACACACACACACACACACACACACACACCCCTATATGTAATTAAAAATGATAGAAATAAATCTTAAGAACACCTTTAAAGCAGATGGGTCCTGACAAATGACTCTCACAAGCATGTTCTCCTACACGTGCAGACACACAATTACAAAGTTCACACAAAGGACACGCCTGCGGCGAAAAGTCCAGGTAATACAGAGATTGCTCGAATTCATTCCTGTATTCTCCAGTTGTTAGGATTTTCAGTGGTGCTCAGTAGGACAGGTCAGGACTGCAGCCTTCCAGACTCTCACCAGGAAAGGAGTCGCTACAGAACTGAGTGTGTGGACTATGAAGTTCATATCACAGCCTGACAAAATAACATTTGAATGTGTTGGATTAAATATAAATATTCTCTCTCTCTCCCTCTCTCTCTTGCTCTCTCTCTGTCCCTCCCCCAGTCTCACACACATATGGTGTACTTTAAACTTTCTTCATATATTACCCAGGCTCCCCCAGGGCCTCATACATGCAGAACCCTCTACCCCTAAGCTATTCCCTCAGCCTATACATATATTTTACATACACAAGATTGGAGGTTGCTTTTTTTCCCCTTACAGATTTTTTTTTAAATGAGTATTCATAGACAAAGATGGATTTTGTCTTTGAGATGTTGTGTAGCTCAGCCAGGCCTCCAACTCAGGATCCTCCTGCTTCAGCCTCCTGATCGCTAGGCATGTATTGCTACTGACTTGGAGGTAGCTTTTTGGACGGGTGAAGACACTGGAGTAAATTAAATGAATGTCAAGCACAACAGACACAGTGATTGACAGGCTTTGAACTCCTGTCCTCTAACCAGTTCTTTATGCCCCAGGATTTACTTTGCTGTAACTAGGTCATGGAGAAGTGTGGGAAGTTCTTTATTTTTGAGATAATGTCTCAGTTTGTAGTCCAGCCTGGCCTTGAACTCATAAGAGCTCATAAGAACCTCATAAGAGCTAGAATTAAGTAATGTGTACCACCATGCCTAGCTCAGGAAGGTTCTTGAGTCTCTCTCTCTCTCTCTCTCTCTCTCTCTCTCTCTCTCTCTCTCTGTGTGTGTGTGTGTGTGTGTGTGTGTGTGCATGCATGTGTACTAATGTGGGAAGGGGAAAGGAAGGGGAGGAGGGGCATTTCTGCAGGTAGTCTAGACTTTTCCTCCGTAAATTAAAAGTTCTTAGGCCAGCCTCACTGACTCTAACCACTTTCCCTCCAGGTCCTTGACCTCGGCTGGCACAGAGGTACGGGAGAGCCAGCAGCATCGACTGACCAGGCGGATGAGCCCCCAGGAGAGTTCTGTCCAACCTTTCCAATTCCTCCTGTTGGTGGGGATTCCTGTGGCCAGTGCTCTCCTTCTGGTTCAGTGTCTTCGATGGCACTGCTGTCAGTGGCTGCCAGGGGCCTGCCGGAAGCTGGATGACCCAGAGGAGCCAGTGTCCCCATCTACTCCATCACCGGAGTGTGAGCTCCCAAGGCAGTGCCCAGCCCCCACACTACCAGAGGTGGCTGCCTTCTACCAGGAACTCCACGTGCCTACCGGGGGCAAGACCGTCACCCGGCAGCTGATGCATAAGCTGCTGGTGTTTTCTGCTCGAGAGGTGGACCACCGTGGTGGGTGCCTGATGCTGCAAGACACGGGCATCTCCCTGCTCGTTCCGCCAGGTAACCACTCCCAGCCTCCTCCTGGACCAGGACTGCTGCAGACGGCAGGTTAGAGGTTAGGGTACCCCATCTGAGCTCCACCTACAGACGACTTTGGAACTTAGAAAACTGTATGTATAGTTTAGCTTTTTGAATTCCAAAAGATGGTGTCTCCAAAGGTGAGTCTCTCCACCCCTTTTTGGGAGACAGCTTCCCAGCAAGTAAAAGTAAAATGCTTGGCTTGAAAGACAGCCTGCTGTGACAATTGCCTAAACAAAAGAAAGAAAACTGTGATTCTTAGTCACACAAGTCCCCATTCAAGTAGCTATGGCCCTGGAAGGTTGACTGCTTTGGAACTGTACCCCGAGTTAGTCATGGTGGACTTCCTCATTCCCTACAGCCTCTCTGCATTCTGCTGGGCTCTGGGCTCTAATTCTGTACCTGCTGTGACTGGCCTCCTTCAAGGGGCAGGCCATTTCTACTTTCTAGACTCATCTCTGCCCTTTGTCCCTCCAGGTGCTGTGACCGTTGGTCGCCAGGAGAGGGTGTCCTTGGTTCTGGTGTGGGACCTGACAGATGCCCCAACACTGTCTCACAGACAGGGTCTTGTGAGTCCTGTGGTGGCCTGTGGCCCGCATGGGGCCTCTTTCCTGAAGCCTTGCACCCTCACGTTCAAGCACTGCGCCCAGCAGCCCAGTCAAGTCTGTGCCTACAGCAGCAATACCTCCTTGCTGGATGCCAAGGACTGGAGGCCCCTGGGTCAGTCAAGGACTCACATCTCCAGAGATGAGTGTTGTATCCTGCTCTCCCACTTCAGGTGGGCCTCTGCCCATTGGCCCGCTCTCCTCCCGTGTGTCTCTCCTGTCCCCACTGGCTGGTCCTCTTGTTCTGTGTCTCTCACTGACAGTGTCTTTTCTCTGTCTGCCTCCGTCTTATCTTTGTGTCAGAACTGCCTGCCCCTTCATTCATTTAGCATGCTTTGACAGTCTCTTAGACCTGCGTGTTCCTCTCTGAGCCCACTGTTCTAATGTTCATGTTAGTCCTGATATCAAAACCCTGACTGAGACCATGCCCCATTGCTGTCTCAGTACCTTTGGGGAGTCACCAGGTTCAACTCATCCCTCTGTCTAGCAAACATGTCCAACCCACAAGCCACAGGCCTCTGACAGTCTGAATAGCTACAAACACGACCCAACACAAAATAGTACACTTGCTTAAAACATTAGATTTTCTTTTGAAACTCAATTGCATGGTTTTCGAGCGTGACTTTGTGGATGACATCATTGTGTTTCAATGTCAAAAGGTTGGGCACTCCTGTAGTAAGTTTGTCCCATCTCCACATCTGCCTTAGAGCTGTTTCTCTTTACCCTTCCTGCCTGTCTCGAAACTCTTAAGGGCAGCTTGTCCCCTTCAGCCTCAGGTCATGTCTGTCCTCCATCTCTAAGTCCTTAGGTCCCTGTTTCCCATGTGCACCCAGTTCAAATCATGGGAACCCTGTGATTACTTTGTCTCTACTGCTAGATAAAGCACACAGGCTCTCCTCCCCAGGAGGTAGCAGTCACTGTGTTAGTAACTTCTTTACTGCCGAGACAATGACAATGAGACAATGAACCCAATGTAAGCAACCTAAGAAAGGAATGGTTCCCATCAGGGGGGCACAGTTAACCAGCTGCAGAGGTTTGGGGCAGCTGGTCACGTGGCCTCTTCAGTCAAGCAGTGGAAAAAGAGATGGCTCTTGCTACTCCATTTGTTTTTATTTTGTTTTTGTTTTTACCAGTCCAGGAATCCCACCCTGTTCACCAGGGTGGGTCTTCCCACCTCTGTAATTCAAGTGAGAACCCCCCTTACTGATATGTCCTGAGATTTGTCTCCAGGATGATTCTAGAGCCTGTCAAGATGACAGCATGAACATCACAGTCCTCGCAGCCCACTCACTTCTTGACCCTCCTAGTCACTCTGTCCCTTACCTGGTCGTCCCTCTATGCCTATTTGGAGTGGCCTCCTCCCCCACATAGAGACCCCTTAGATAACAGGAGCCGGGTGGTAGGCCCCTTGGGATCCGGGCCTTCCTGGTGCCTTGAGTGTAGATCTCTGCCTCCATCTCCCTCCGCAGCCTCTACACCTGTGTCCTGGAGGCACCCCTGGGCCAGACAGCCCGCAAGTGGCTACAGCTGGCGATGTTCTGCTCCCCACTGGCACCGGGGCAGACACACCTGCAGCTGCGCGTCTATTTCCTGAACAACACTCCCTGCGCCCTGCAGTGGGCTATCACCAACGAACAGCCACACGGAGGACGCATGCGCGGGCCGTGTCAGCTCTTCGACTTCACTGGGGCCAGAGCAGACCTGTGCCTGAGACTCAAGTACATCTCTGAGGGTGAGGAGAGTGGGCCCTACGGGTGAGCGATAGGAAGCTGGATGAGAGGGAGGTTCAAAGCCCCTGCCTTCCAGGAAATCCAGAGACTCCAGGTTTATTTCCCTGACATGGGTTCCCAGTGGCCTTGTGAGAACCTCCTGGCTTTGGTCACTTTCCTCTATCTCCCGCTCAGCCCTTGCCAGCCAGCCATTCCAGGACAGAGGGACACTAGGTGGAAGTGAGAGGATCCTTGGATCGGGAGTTGTGTTCTGAGTTTGTCGGCCTGCCAGGGCCTTTTTCTTAAAGCTCGGGCTGCTGGCTGGCAGTGTTTCTGGAATCCTCTGTGTGCTTGTGGACAGGTACATTTCTGGGAGCATTCTGCCGTTTCAAGAGGCTGGGTAGAGGATGGGAGGCTGAGGGGCTGTGTATGTGTGTGTGCGTGCGCGCGTGTGCATGTGTGTAGTAGTAGTAGTAGTAGTAGTAGTATACTACTAGTATAATATATACTAGACCTAGTAGCATCGAGGCATAGCCATGCAAACACTTTGAGGTGCCCCCTCAAGCTCACCAATTTCCATTGGCTTGAGACTCTGATGCCTCCCCACAACCTCTGGAAAAGACTTGTGGCCTTTCCCTCTAAGGCCCTCTGCTCTGTCTCTCCCCAGGTTGGGAGAATGTGGATGACAGCAGTAGCCAGCTGGTTCCGCATCTGCACATCTGGCATGGGAAGTGCCCCTTCCGCTCTTTCTGCTTCCGGAGAAAGGCAGGTAGGCGGGGAGCTGGTTCGATTCCCGTTCTCCCCTCTTAGCCGCCTTGCTTCTGCAGCCCTACTCTGAGTCTTTTTCTTGCTCACCCCTCTTGCTTCTCTTTTTAGCCAATGGGAATGAAGAGTGCTCGGCATTAACCAATGAGATCATTGTCACCATGCACACCTTCCAGGATGTGAGTCTCATGGAGGCGCAGAGGAAGGCAGGGCCTGGGAAGGTCTGGGAAGGGGGGTGGGTCCAGTATACGGAGTAGGGTCCTAATTACAAAGCAAAGTACTTAAAGAGGACATTTGTCACAGAGCTGCCATGTCAGATCTTTGAAAGACTTAGACCAGCTGGCCCCCTAGCTACCCCACCCCAGAGCCCTTTCTGTGGATGGATAAATGCATCAAAATGTTAAAAAGACTCAAATCCAACATTAACTCTTTCTTCCAACTTGGGACAGCTAGGGGGCATCTGGGAGACCTGGCCTCCTCCAAGGTGACCATCTCTCCATCTATCTTCAGGGGGGTGACTAAGAAGGAGGGCTCGAGCAGGTGGAAGGGGGGTAGGTATTTCCTCCTCCCTCTCTCCCCCCCTTCCTCCTACAGCCTCAGGGAAGAGATGAACATGTCAGGTTTGAGAGTGATTGGAAAACCAAAGTAGCGCGCTGCAGGATGAGGGCAGGCAGCCCACATTGTCACTTGGAGAGGACAGCTAGAGGTCAGGCTCTGTCGTTACTGGGTGCTGGCCTGTGTCTTCTGTATTCTGCCAGCATAAGAGGCACTGTGTGTGGTTTTATTGTTCTCAGGGGCAAACCTCAGTCTGACTGTGGGGTTCTGGTGTCCGGGAGGCAGAGGGTCCAGGGTGCTGGGTAGGGAGGGGGCTGTATCTTCTGGTGGCAGGTTGCAAAGAGGGTCACGAGGAATGGAGGGGGCTGGGAGGAGGAGTTTCTCATGACCCCCCCTTCCCCCCAACTGTGTTCCCTATCCCTGTTGGTGATTCAGGGCTTGGAAACCAAATACATGGAAATCCTCAGATTCCAGGCATCGGAGGAAGAGTCCTGGGCAGTGCCCCCTCCTGTCTCCCAGCCACCCCTCTGCAACAGGTGAGTAAAGGTGGCTTTGGCTGCTGCCGCCTGGGGATGTTTGTCAATCCTGTCTCAGCACCAGTCAGTAGAGAGGGTGGAAGAGTGTGTGTGTGTGTGTGTGTGTGTGTGTGTGTTCTTGTATGTGGGAGTGTGGAGGCACATGGAATCCAGAGTTGAATCTTGGGTGTAGTTGAGGTAAAATTGGAGCTCTAGATGGCCAGCAAGCCCCAGAAATCTGCTGGTCTTGCCCCCCCCCCCCCCGTTCCCTTCCTCCCCCATGGCTGGGTCACAAGTGCATGCTACCACACTAGTCTGTTCATGTGGGTGCTGATTATTGAACCCAGGCCCTCATGACTGTGTGGCAACAGATTGAACTGTCTGCCCAACCCTTGGGCTTGGAACCTTCTTTTAGCAAATGCCCTCTTCCCTGCCTCAGGCTGCCCCCAGAGCTCTTTGACCAGCTGCAGATGTTGTTGGAGCCCAGCAGTATCACTGGGAATGACTGGCGTAGACTGGCCTCCCACCTGGGGCTCTGTGGCACGAAAATCCGGTAAGCGACAAGTACATCTGTAGTGGCGTTCAAAGGTGGGCTGGGGTTGGGGACTTCCCAACATTCCTGGGATCTGGGCTAGGGACAAGGGGGTGACTTGAAAGTTAGTGAACAGCTACGGAGTCCCCTCAGAGTTCCATTAGGACGCTCTTTTGGTAGCTTCTACATCTTCAAGGTCCAGAGTGACTGTCATTAGACATATAGGTCTGTACACTGGCCACCTCTTTTTCCTAAATTTCCAAAGAAGTTGAGAAACAGAAACTGATAAAAAAAAAAAAAGTCCAGTTTAGCCAAACTGGGGAGAGAAAGAATCCAATTTCTTCTCACCGTTTTACAATTTAGTCACAAGACAGACCAGAAGATAGGTAGACTCTCAAGGATTCTCAAAGTCACTGGGGAAGGTGACTTTGTCCCAGGCGGCCCTCAGAGTCTCAGTTCTCTACTCTAGAGACAGTTTTATTTTACTCATTGTTCAAGTCCAGGACTGAAGGAAACTGGCAGACACTAAGATTGCAGGTTTTGTAAGAGTCTCAGGGATTGTTTGAGGTGGTGGTGGTGCAAAAGGCCACACCTGCATGTCTGAGCTTGATCAAGTTCCTCCTTCCCAGTTCATTCCTTGGATAGGGGTAGAGTAGACACCGTTTGTATGTTGTCTGTGGAAGTCAGTTTCCAGCTCACATTCCTCTGTGTCTGTTCTATGAATTTTGAAAATGAAAGAGAAAAAGTAGTGAGCACCTCACAGTTGAAGAGGAGGGTCCCAGGTGCTTCTGCAGAATTTAGAATACCTCGCTCTCTCTCCAAGACTCCAAATCCATTCTTTCAGCATGAGATCAGTTATATGATGTCTGTCTCATAGTAGGTGTGCAATAAATATTTCACAAGAAACGAGACAAGTCACTGGTACTAGCTTGCCACATTGTGGCCCAAGGCACAGAAAAGAAGACTATAGGATGCTGTGTGTACAGTGTGTAGCAGGAAGCCCGTCGCTTGTTAACACAGTAGGTGTTAGTAATCACAGTAGCAATGTAGCTCAGGCCTCCTGCCAAGGAGCTCACAAAGGGACAGGGAGAAGGACCATTCCGTGCCAGGTCCTAGAGTCCGGGCTGTGAATGCAGTCGCCAGAGATGAGCTAAAGCCAGACCTTGGAAGCAGAAGAGATTTAAACACTTGTCAAGTGCCTGTCTATGTACCTGGATCCAAGAGTGAAATAGGTTTTCACCTCCTAGGAGCTCAAATGATCGATCACAAGAGACTCTGAGAACTTGAGAATAACAGTAAACATCGTGTGTGTTGAGTATTGCAGAACACTGAAGAGAGAGATGCAAACAGTTGAAGAAGAAAAAAAAATAATCAGAGGGCTACAGAATGGAGAGGAAGACAGGCAGCCAGAGAGGAAGCCATAGAGGCTGCTCTAGCTGTGGGGAGCAGCTGAGGTGCAGAATGGGGGCAGAATATGCAAACCAGGTTAGAGTTGGGAGGAGGAGAGCGCAGGTCAGAGAGGCAGGGCATCACCAGGTGGTGGAGGAGGGAGGCAGTCTGGAGATGTAGATTGGCTAAGTGAAACAGACTCTGAAAGGTTCTCAAACAATGGAGGGTCGTCATAGAAACTGATCCAACACAAAATCATAAGCATACTTAAAGCATGGGGTTTTTTGTTTTTGTTTTTAATGTTCATGTTCATGGCTCTCGAGTGTGAATTTGTAGCTAGCACCTGTCTCAGTTTGCTTTCTAGTGCTGTGATTAAAGCACCAATGACCGGAAGCAACTTGGGAAGGAAAGGGTTTATTTGCATATCGTTGGCAGCAGTCCATTTTGAAGGGAAATCAGCGCAGGGACTCAAGGGAGGAACCCGGGGGCAGGAAGTGATGCGGAGGCCACGGAGGGGTGCTGCTGACTGCCTTGCTCCCCATGGCTGGCTCAAGCCTGCTTTAGTATACACCTCTGGCTGGCTTAAAAGGAGCAGAGTGCAGGCTCCTCCCACCCTTCCTGGGAGGTAGGCGAGGCTAACAGGAGCTGAGCTCAGGGGTGGGGTGCAGGGCTGCAGAGTGGGTCTCACACTGCTCCTGAGCGTCCTGCTCTCCTCTCACCACGCCCCCTCCACCCCGTTCCTTGGAGACAGGTTCTTGTCCTGCCAGCGCAGCCCTGCTGCGGCCGTTCTGGAATTGTTCGAGGAACAGAATGGCAGCCTGCAGGAGTTGCACTACCTCATGACCTCCATGGAGCGGCTGGACTGCGCCTCTGCCATCCAGAACTACCTGAATCGGACTCCCCGGAGCAGCCCTGCCAGAGGCATCTGGGAGAACCATGACCTAGAGCTGGATGAGAAACTCTAAACAGGGTGCTTCAAGAAGCCATGCTATGCCATGCTATGCCATGCCATGCCATGCCTTTGAGCTCAGGATCAATGCCGCAGTCCTGCGTAGACCGAACTGGATCGCCCAGCGAGGCCTGACAGCCTTGTTAGTTATCTGCCCTGCATCAGGACAGCTCTTCATCCTGCCGGCCAACTTTGTCCTGGGTGTAGGTTCCTTCTTGGTCGGTAGGGGGCGCGGGAGTCTGAGAGATGGTCACAGCCAAGGCAGCTTCCAGAGATGCTGCTTCATTTTCTTGTGGACGGCCAGGTGGCCCTGCAGGCAAACAAACCTCAGAGACTGCTCAATCCACAAATATTCACGGAGCACTGAGTCTCAGCACCAAGCTGGGATCATGAGGAACGTCGGCTTCTTTGAACTTGCCCTGGAGTCTGTTCTGCGAAATGGAGATGCACTCCCAGCCAGCTGGGAGCAACGTTCTAGACAGTGTCTCCCCGTGGTTAGGGGATGTCGTGGGTGTGTAACTTTGTGGAGAAGAAGGGCGCTGAGGTGGGCTGGATCAAAGAGAAGTCTCCAGAGAGGATCTTGGGAGAGATCTTTGGCGGGGGAGGGGGCCTTGGGGGAATAGGGTGGGTGCACAGGCTCGCCTCATTGATGTGAGGAATGGGTGGCAGCCGGTTCCAGGCCCTTCTCTCTTCGGCCTCCTCTCCCTTCATCTCTTCATATGCAGCTCACACTTTGTCTTCCTTCTCAGCCACTGTTTCTCTCATCTCACACGAAGCTGAGAAGCCTCAGGATGCGTGCCCTGTGTCTCTCCACCTCCAGCTGAGAGTGTTAAGTCTCTGGCTGCCTTTTTCTGCAGTTGCCCGGGCTCAGAGGCAGCCTCGTTATGTTGCTCATGTCTTCACATTGCTTCGTCTCTATCTAGTTATGGAATCCCATCTTGGTGTTTCTTTCTCTATTAGGAAAAAAAAATATCCAGTCACTCCCTTAGGCAAGTGTCGGAGCTAATGCTACGTATTTCAAGGCTGCTCAGAGAGCCTCGGCTATTCCAGGAGTGAATGAGTAGAGATATTTCCCTCACAGATCAAGATCTCCCTTAGGGTCAGCATTAAAGGACCCCCATCCTGCCCCGATCCAGTCAGTACTTCAGGCTACTAATACTCTTGCTTACTGATAGTTTTGTTCATTTGTCCAAAGGTAGACCATCTCTTTGGAGATAATACAAATTCACTTCCATATTTAATTAAAATATTGGTACTTTTGAATGGTGAGCAACATTAATTATGGGATATGAAAACGCCTTTCTTCATAACTATGTTTTGCTAAAATTGACAAATTTGGACATAGGTCTAAATTTTTAATTTTCAATTATATTATGTGTGGATATGTGTATGCATGAGCGCAGGTGTCAATGGAGGGCAGAGAAGAGGCTGTTGGATTCCCTGGAGTTGGAGTTTCAGGAGGTCATGAATCTCCTGACTTGGGTGCTGGGAACTGAACTCAGGTCATCTACAAGAGCACTCATTCCCCATTCTTAAAGCCTTCAGATGTGGGGTGCATGCGTCCTCCTTTTACTGAAATCGACACTTGTCCCCCCTCGGCCCTTATTTTCCCGTCTCCCTAGTCCACTGCTGGGCTGTCCAAGTGGGTGCCCTGGTTCAGCATTGGCCACTGAAGGCTTTCCTCTCCTCCAGCTGCCTCAGCTCCTCTCTGCCCTGCAGGCCAATCAAAGGCATTGTTGGAGTCCTTTCTGGAACAATCGATTTTATGTAGCAAACTGAAGCCACAGGGGTTACAGGAGAGGGGGATTGTGGGAGTCCTGTTATCCATCACAGGAGAGAATGCTTTCTGGCTTGTGTTAGGGTTCGTTAGACGAACAGAACCATCAGTTTACAGAACCATCAGTTTAACTATCAGTTTAACAGAACTAACAGGGATGTATATACTTTAAAAGAGTATGTCTTGGATTGGCTTACAGAATATGATCTGAACAATTCAACATGGCTGCCTTCCCACCAAAGAGACTTGAGAACCTGGTAGTTTAGTGCATATGGCTGGGCTTCTTAGCAGTCCCAATTTGTGTCACGTGATTCCTGGAGAACCACTTTGATCCACATTGAAAGCCTGAAGATGGGCAAGGGGAATCAGGGTTTTGATATCAGTGAAGAGCTACAGCCACCACAGCAACAACAGGGTTGATAAACTTGTCAGCCAGAGTAGAGGCAGGCGGGCAGAAGGCAGTGCCTTTCCTTTTGGCTTTTCTTTTTGTCAGAGCTGCCACTGGAAGGTGCCTCCTCACCCGCCGAACATGTAATGGCTCTTTCCCACCTCAAATAAGAAAATCAAAGCCAACCCCTCATAAGTGTGCCCAAAGATTGCCTTGGAGTCGATTCCAGATCCAGTCAGCTTGACAGCCAAGATCAATCAATCACAGACTGCCCAGACCAGTTCCTCAGAATGAGTTTCTAGGGCTGGAAAATGGATGCCTGGGCATCCTGGGCATGTGCAGGCTGTGTGGTTCCTGTAAGGAGGATGGGTTCTCACCGGACTAGTATATATTTATGGCAGTTAAAGTCAAGAGAGGGTATGCCCTATTGGGTGTCAGAAGACTTAGTGATTATCCCTTACTTTGAAACTGACTTGGGTGGGGCCTTTTCATCCTTGGAACAAAGCAATAATAGAAGAGGTTCACCAAGGCCCCTTGAGTCCACAGACTGGACAGTAATGTCACACGGTGACCCAGTTGTATGGAGACTTTTTCCCTTGTGTATTGCCTTTGACTAGAACCACTGGTGACTGCTTGTGACCTCACTTCCAGCCCCTTTTCCTGAAAGGACACCTGTCTGGTCCTGAGACACAAACTCAAGATGATTGAGTCTCTCATGATTGTCAGAGAGGCCTTGCGTAATCTTGCTTCCATGGGGTTAGAGTCTGGTAGGGGGGAGTCAATGGGTGGTGTGGGGTTAGAGCCTCCAGGGGTCACAGATATGCCTGTCTCAGTATGCATCCACTGCATATCACACAGGTGATAGACATATTGAGATCCAAATCTGTGCCATCTAATTGAAATATAACGAGAACCACATGCAAGTTCATGTTTTCTAAGAGTCACATCCAAAAAGGTAAAAAGAGGGATGCTGAGATGGCCCAGAGATGCTTGCTGCTAAGCCTGACATCCCCAGTTCAATACCTAGGACCCAGCTGGTGGAAGGATAGAACAGCGATTCCTGCAGGTTATCCTCTGACCTTCATGCAGACACTATGTTACAAATATTACTTCCTGCCCCATCAACAAGTATAATTAAAAACTTAAAAAGAGGTATGGGCCTTTTTTTTTTTTGGATAATATATTTTGTTAAATTTAGTATGTCCAGGATGTTTTTATTTCTACATGCAATCATTCAAAAATTAGTGGCATATTTAAAAGATTTTAAAGTTTACTATTTTGAATTAATTTGTGTGTGTGCATGTGTGTGTGTATGTGTGTATGTGTGTGTGTGTGAGAGAGAGACAGACAGAGAGACAAGGACACATAGGGCAGGCATGTATGAACCCAGAGGACAACTTTGGGAATCGGCTCTCTCCTTCCTCAGAGGGTTCTAAGCATTGAATTCAGGCTCAGCTTTATGTAGCAAGTACTTTATTTGCTTAGCTACCTCCCTGGTTCTCACGTACTATTATTATTGCTGTGTCGTTGCTGTGTGTGATGGCTTCACACATACATGGAGCCCAGAAGGAACTCTGTGGGGTTGACTGGCTTCTCTCACCGTTCCATGAGTTCCAGGCACTGCTCTGAGATCTCCGAGCTTTGAGCCAAGAACCTCTACTTACTGAGCCATTTCACTGACCCATTAGTGTATTTCAAGTCCTTCTCTGTATTAAATGTCTGGCATCTGGGATGCATTTTCTAACGATGGCACATTTCTACCTGTGTGCTGCTCTCCTTTCTATCTGAAATGTCTCTGCAGAGCCCATGCTACATCGTTAAAGCCTTGATCCCCAATGTGTCTTGTGCTCCTAAGAGGGAGGGAAGGGAAACTTCAGGAGACGGAGCCTAGCTTAGGGAGTTACGTTTTTGGAGAGAATTTATGATATGGTTTAGCAGTACCCCAATGTCTTCTGTGCCACTGCCTCTGTTTTCCAGCCACCATGAGGTTCTCTTCTATGTGTTCCCACCATGATCTTTTATGCCATCACATGGCCAAACTCACTGATTTAATGACCAAGGATGGAATCTTTGAAACTGTGAGCCCAAACCTTTCTTCCTTACAAGGTGTTTACTTCAGGTTTTTTTTTCCCACGGTGATAGAAAGTAGAATTTGCTAACTAGTCATTCAAAATTTTGATATGTATTTATCTTTCATAAAATTTATAGCAAAAAAAGCACACTCGCATACAGAAGACAAATAGACCACAAGTTCTTAAAAGTAGAATTAGGAATTTATCTTATAATTTAAATTTACTGAAACAAGGTAAAATGAAAACTTAATTCCTCAATTGCTCTTGCTATATCTCTCAGTAACTATGCATACACATTAATAGTAGGTACTGTTATTAGATAGGACAGACTGGATTATGGATCCAGCAGATTAAAACTTTATAATGTGTTTGAGCATCCAACCATCTGTTTCCATTTGTCAACCCATATCAACCATCCATCGTATCTGTCCACGTATCCGTATCCATGACCCACTCATCCGTCCATCCATCCACACACCCATATCCATCCATTCACCCACATCCATCCATCATCCATCCATCCCTCCATCCCTCCATCCTTCCCTCCCTCCATCCATCCGGATATCCATCCATTCCTCCATCCATCCATCTCTGTTTATCTGCCCCTCCATATCCTTCTAACCACCTATACATCTTACATTTTTGAGCACCTACCCTATGTTAAGCCTTGCACAAGGAAGTAATTGGTGATAAAAAAAATTAATGACGAAGAGTGACTTGTTCTCTTGGAGTTTCTGTGATGGTGGGAGTCAGAGGGAAAGGCACTTTTTTTTTTTGGATGTCTCTCACATTTTACTCAGGAATAAAATGGAGAAGACCAGTAAATACCTAGCAAAAGTACCACACGAGACTAGAGAAATAGCCCTGTTGATGAAGTGCATGGCTTGTAAAACCTAAGTTTGATCCTCAAAACCTGTATTTTAAAAAGCTGGGTGTAGTGGTGCATGCTTGGGAGGTGTGTTTACTGGGGAGGTGGGTGCATGAGGACCCCTGGGGTTTGCTGGCCTACCTGCCTAGCTGCTCAACAAATTCCAGTCCAGTGAGAGCACCTGTCTCTAAACAAACAAACACAGCACAACACAACCCCTGAGGAATGATGCCCAAGGTTGTCCTCTGGTTTTCTCACAGACAGACACACAGACATAGAGTTCACCAGCAATGCTGAATTGAATTATTATTCTCTCTTCTGTCCAATATGCCAAGCATTCCCTGATCTCGTCACCCTTTGTTCTGTACCACACCCTTCCTCTCTGGCGGATGTTAAAGGGTCTATGCTATAATGAGAGAGTATTAAGAGAAATACAAAGCATCCCGACTAGACAAAACAAAAATATGGCAGTCCTGCTGAGATCAGCAGCAGTTACAAGCACTTGCTGCTCTCTCTGGGGATCCAAGTTTGGTTCTCAGCACCCACAATGGATGGCTCACAATTGCCTGTAACTCCAGCTCCGGGGGAATCTGCTGGCCTCTTCTAGCCTCTAGATATAAGCATTGTATCATGATGTATCCTCAACATGGACACACCCACATACACATAGAACACAAATACAACAAATCTTTGAAAACTGGGATAATCCTATGTGGATTCTCTTCCCTAAATTAAAAAGCAAAACAGAAAATACAAAAGCCTTGAATAAATTTCCATATGATATTTACACTGTAGCCCAGGCTAGCCTCAAACTTGTAGCAAGTCTCTTGTCTCCATCTCCTGAGCGCTGGAATTACAGGTGAGATCTAGAATGCTTTTCTTTTTTTTTATGAGATGTATCATCTTTAAAAGAATTTAACTAACTTTATGTGTATGGGAGTTTTGCCTGCATGTATGTATTTGTACTATGTGCATCTATGCCTGAGGAGGCTAGAAGAGGGTCCCAGCGTCCCTGGATGTGGAGTTATAGATGGTTTTAGGCACCAATATTGGTCCTGATACAGAATATAGGTCCTCTGGAAGAGCATATGATTCTCTTAACCACTGAGCCCGCCCTCTCTCCAGTACATTTATTCGTCCTTTTAAATGCTTTATGCACATGTTTATTTCGTGTGTGTGTGTGTGTGTGTGTGTGTGTGTGTGTGTGTGTGAGAGAGAGAGAGAGAGAGAGAGAGAGAGAGAGAGAGAGAGATGGCTCAGTTTGTATTTAGAATCATCATGATGGGCTTTCACTTATTTTCTTGTCTGTAGGTGATCTTTCTCACGCTGGTTTTAGTCTTGTCTATACTAGTTTGTTATTAGCAGAAATGTTACAGCTTCTGGCCGGAAGAAAACTGTTAGCATTAATCTTAGCTGGGTAATGCCATTGTGTTAGAGAGATTTGAGCCCGAGGACAGGAATATGCTTCATAGCAGGCATCAGCCTTCAGGGTGAGAGTGAATTTGGTTTCTAAACATACGAGGAACAATACCCTCAGAGACTGCAGAGTAGTGTTTGGGAAATGCTGGTGGGGGTGGAGACGGGATTGTGAAAACATTTCTTAGGGTAGAGTAGAGTAGAGATGGAGTGGACGAAGATCCAGCATGTGGCCCTCTCAGGCTTGGGAATCTTGGGTACACATAAGCATACAGCTAGGTGTGGTGATGCACACATTTAATTAGACCTTAGGAGGCAGAGGCAGTCAGACTTCGTGAGTTCGAAGGCCAGCCTGGTGTACATGGTGAGACCTGGTCTTAAGAAAATAAAAATGAAAACGTGCACGAAAGAAGGTGGCACTGGATGTCTCCAGAATTCTCAGGAGCACGTCACACTGGTCTTGTTGCCTGCTGTGTTTGGGGTTCCCCAGAGCCAGGCTATGATCACTCTGGGTGAAGAGACCACCTGGTACAGTTTGGATATGAATTGCTCTGCCAAAGGATCCTGTGTGGAAGTATTGCTTCCCTACAAAGCAGTGTTCAGAGCTGGGGCTTCTGGGAACTGATTGTATCCCGAGGGTACTAAACTCATCAGTTGGGTTTGTAGTTTGATGACATAATCGGGATGTGGTGAAATTAAGAGTTGGGGTTATTTGGAGGAAGTAGGTCATTGGGATAGGCCCTGGACAAATGTGCCTTGTCCTGCCCACCCCCACCTCCTGTCCTTCATGAAATGAGCCACACTGCTCCACTCAGACCCCTTTGTGACCCCACACATGAAACCAGAAGAAATGGAATGAAATTCTCTCAGACCAGGAGTCGAAGTAAAAATCCTGTCTCCCTTTAGTTGCATGATGCTTAGTATTTATTGATCGTCAACTTGACAGGGTCCCCGGATGTCCGTGTTTGCTGTCGAAGCTACCTAGTTGGTGACATCACATTATAGCTATCTGGAAGGCCTATGCTGGGCTGATTGGTGACATGGTTGACAGCTCTTGAGAATGATAGAAATGGGGCAGCAGAGATTACTCAGTGGTAACGAGCGAGTGCATACTACTCTTGCAGAGGACCTGAGTTTGGTCCCCAGCACCTACAATTAGGTGGCTCACCACCAGCTGAAACTCCGGTCCCAGGGGGCTCTGAAGGCCTCTTCTGCCCTCTGCAAGTACTGCGCTCACAGGCGTATGTGCTCATACACAGATCCACACAGACATAGTCTAAATTAAAACTAAAAATATAACATGGAGGCATGCTGACCTGGCTGTCCCAGAGTCTGGGTGGCAGGTGGGGAGGGGACTTTCAGGTTGCTGGCACTCCTAAGCCTGGACCCCATTTGTTTAATGAATCCTGATATACTTCCAGAACATTCCCCCTTTTCTTACACACTCTAGGATTAGTGTCTCGATTGGAACCAAGAATTGTGCATCCATACCTTGTAAC
This sequence comes from Apodemus sylvaticus, assembly GCF_947179515.1. Lineage (NCBI taxonomy): Eukaryota > Metazoa > Chordata > Mammalia > Rodentia > Muridae > Apodemus > Apodemus sylvaticus. The sequence goes on along the minus strand of NC_067480.1, from coordinate 78,932,324 downwards.
GTTACTCTTAAACCACAAAGTAGCCCAGGCTCTGCCCCAACTGTTGTCTTTTCCTGCCGCTGTGATGAAGTCCCCAACGAAAGGGTTTATTTTAGCTCACAGTTCAAGGTATTGGACACCGCGCAGTGGGGCAGAACTCAGCAGCTGAAGCTTGGAACAGCTGGTCCTGGGTCATCCACAGCCAGGAAGTGGGGAGGGGAGGGGGGGAGGAGGAGGGGGAGAGACAGAGGGAGGGAGAGAGATAAGTTGCTGCCTGGCTTCCTCTCTCTAACTCTACAGTTTAGGATCTGACACAGTGGGTTCATTTTCCCACTCCCCTGTTTTAATCACCATGGCCATAGGTCTACCCAGAGGTCCAGAGACCCTGGGAGTCTATGAAATAGATTTTTCACACCAACCACCAAACTGTTAGGATCCAAGAATTTGGGAACTAATCCACTATGAAAACCATTTTTGAGCCAGCAAAAATATCTTTATTCAGAAACTAATATATCAGGGACAGGGCTGGGTTCAGGATCCAAACTGTCAGTAGGGGTGGGAGCAGGCAGAGGAATCTTTTAAAGGAAAAGCCACAGGTTAGAAGGGGTAATTAGATAGGGGCCACCAGTCCGGTACATGTCGTATGTTTCTAGCTGTTTTTCACACATGGCATCTTAAGTGAGTTGCTACATGGCAAATACCTCAGACAGCTTTCTTGATAATTTGGCCTGGATCAAGACCAGCCAATAAGATCCCCTTTAGCAGCTGCTAGGTTTCAGTCCCGGCTGGGTGCTAACCATAGATCATAAGGTGGGATACTGTCTTCTGGGTTCATATGGGACACCTAGGGTCAGAAGCCATTTCCGGGAATCCAGTTGTTCCTTAGAACTTAGCCTAGTACAAAATGGAGTCTCTGAAAACAAAGTGGCCCCCAGTGAGGGGGTGTGGAGGTCAACTTTGTGCAGGAAAAATTGGAATGGAGAGCTAGGTGATGCAAGCTCCTTCAACTCCTTGAAGACTCCTGATCTGATGTGCCCAGTGAAAGGCCAAATGAAGATGAAGCTTAAGCAAGTGTACCCATAGTGTTTCTTGTCTCGGGTTTCAGCACCAATGAGAGGGCTTAAGCAAAACCCACAGTGTTTCTCATCCAAAGTCATGGCACCAAATGAAGGGGCTTAAAAAGAGAGGATGGGGGTTAAGGGAGTGTGGCACGGCGGTGTGGGGGAAGGGGGTGCCCAGGCAGGCCCTTGTCCAGGCACTTCTTCCCCCTGAGGACCACACACACAGGCATGGTATAGAATAGAGTTTATTCAGAGTAGAGTATGGGAGTTAGTGGTAGAGAAAGGTAGAGAGAGAGAGAGAGAGAGAGAGAGAGAGAGAGAGAGAGAGAGAGAGAGTAGAGAGTAGGGAAGTGGAGTGGAGGCCGGCTATGACCACGTGGAGAGAGGGGGGGGGAGGAGAGCCCAAGGGGCAGAGAGGTGAGAGTATGTGGGAGAGCGGGAGAGCAAAGGGGGAGAGGAGGGGCAAGTAGCCCCTTTTATAGTGGGCCAGATCTATGGGACGGAGCCTACCTGGCTATTGCCAGGTAGGTGTGGGATGGAGCTTAGACAGAATACCAACACCCAGAATTGGATCTAAGATGGCTCTCGGAACACCTGTGACACAACAAAAAAGAAATGAGCCATGGCCTCTTCCCCATCTTCATGAAAGTCCTAATGGGTGACAATGCTCTCCCACTCTTTCTGAGTTACCTCATCAAGCAGGACTTTCACTGGGGCATGGTGACGGTGTGGTGAGATACAATTGGCCAAGGATTTAGGAGCTTGGGATTGGCTGAACACAGTATATAAGCATATGTACTGCCCAATAAACTCAGGTCTGCACCCTGATGCTGGTCTCTGGAGTCTGAGACCCAGGATTCATCACGTGACTCTGTCACTACTCCCCCCACTCCCTCCAGACCTTGTTCCTGTTCCTACAGCCCCCAATGACACTTATCTATTGTGAACTAGCAAATTGTTGTCCAAGTTAGTGACCAACCTTACCATCTCTCACCATCCGGATTAAGGTCAGGATTTGGAGTAATTTTGATATGGGCTTTCAGGAGGCTGCTGTTGGCTGAAGGTTTAATGGAGACCGGAGTGTCTACTTCCATGCTGATCCTCTCTGTGGTTTGTCTTTTGATGCCAGTTGGGGGTCCATTGTCTTGGTTTCTCTCCATGGACTTCTTGAGAGACCTGGTGGTGTGATAATGACATCGTTCATTCCTAGATGTTCTGCTGGGGTGAAAAAAAGCTGTGCGCTCTCAGGTTCGGAACTGCTCTCTGCCACGCAAGTCAAGAGCATTTTCTTTTTCTCAAGTTGTTTGCAAGTGGAGGAGGCTAACTTTATTTGTTTCTTTTTTTGAGTCAGTTGTGTTGAAATATGTATACATTGTAAAGTGTCTAAATAGAGGTAATTAACACTGGCAATACATCATGAGCTGATTTCTTGTGTGAGAACACAGAATCCACTACCTCTGGAGGTTTGCAAACACAACATGCTGTTGTTAAGTATACTGAGGGAAGGTTTTCTTAATCTTTATCTGGAGGAATGTGGGAGCAGTGCTGCTTAATTATTTTCTAGAAGCTTTAACATATCCGGGCTAGGGAGATGACTTAGCCTCAAGAGCGTTGGCTGCTCTTCCAGAGGACCCAGGTTCAGTCCCCGGAACCTATACGGTGTCTCAGAGTCACCTGTAACTCCATCTCCAGGGAACCTGATGCTCTTTTCTGACCTCCAAGGGCACCAAGAACACATGTGATACAAAGATGTACAGGTAGAAAAAACACTCATGCACATAAAGTAAAATGAATGAATAATAAAAAGTTTATGTTATGTTTTGTCTGTGTGTAAATGTGTGTCTTTGTACATGCATGGATGTATGAATTTGCACACATGTGTTGGCCATCTCAAGGGTTATTCTTCAGGTGCCTTATATTTTATTTATTTATTAATAAAATACCCTTATATTTTGTCTATCTGTTTGTCTATCGATTGCGTTTAGAGACAGCCTTACTGGCCTACCATTTACCCAGCAGGTTATCCTGTCTGGCCAGAGAGTGCCAGGGGTCCACTTGTTTCCACTCCCCAGGGCTGGTGGTGTAACAAGCGATTGGTATCATACTTTCATTTTTTAAAGCATGGGTCCTGGGAGTTGATCTCCACTCCTCACACATGCAAGGCAAGCACCTTATAACCTGAAGCATCTCCCCAGCACATGATGTATCCTGGTCACCATTTCTCAGTAGAACCCTGCAAGGCAACCTGAGCAGGTTGTTATGTCCCCATTTTGTAAATGAGGAGACTTGGGCCTGCGGCAGTGCATGTGGTGGTTGGAATCAGGATTGGGATCTTCTCCTTCCCAGCTGTGGGTTGCTCAGCCTCTTGATGCCTCTCTGTCTCTCTGTCTCTCTGTCTCTGTCTCTGTCTCTGTCTCTGTCTCTCTCTCTCTCTCTCTCTCTCTCTCTCTCTCTCTCTGTGTGTGTGTGTATGTGTGTATCCATCTCCCTCCCTCATTTGTTTGTTTGTTTGTTTAGAGACAGGATTTCTCTATGTAACCCCCAACTGTCCTGGAACTTTCTCTGTAGGTCAGACTGACATACAACACACAGTGTGCCTCTGCCTCCTAAGTGCTGAGATTAAAAGCATATGCCACCACAGCCTGCCATCCAGCTGTATTCCTATCTGTAGAATCTGAATCTGCATTCCTGTCAGCACCATAGCAGTATCATCTTAAGGGAGGCAAGAGTTAAGCCAGAGTGTGTATGTGACATCCTAAGTGTGGCACCTGGCACTCTACAAGCACTCGGAAGAAAGCGGGCAACTATGACTCCGTGGCAGGCGATCTCCGATGGTAGTTGTATATTCCAGTAATTTGCACAGTGTGTTGGATATACTTACCAGTGAACACTCCCAGGGACTTGAAAAGCAGAGGGCAACCAGCGCCCCTTCCTCTAGCCCACTTCCCCACAGTTCCCTGTGCTCCGGTGCTTGCGCCCCCTCCCCTTACTCCTTAGGTGTTGTGTGTTAGCCCAGACCTAGGGAATGCAGGCATGTGGTTGTTCTTGAGCTTCCTAGGAGCATCTGATTTGCTCTAGATCTCCAGGAAAAACTTTTAATGCGAGCTTGTTAGCTTGATCAGAAATCAATGGGGACTCAATGGCTGGAGGTATCATGGTGCACGTGCAAACACACCCCCACGTATATACACTCATAATCTGTGCAAGTTCCTTGAAGCCCACCACTAGAAACCTGCTTATCTGAAGCCCTGACCTTCTCAGACCAAAATCAGCCCAAACATGTGACAGCCCCTCAGTTTGCCATGCACACCTCTTGATGCTCTTTCCTTCAGAAAGCTGAAGGGCAAGGGTCAAAATGATTTTCAAGCCGGTGTGTGTGTGTATGTGTGTGTGTGTGGTGTGGGGGAGAGTGCATGTGCACACACACATACAGAGGTCAGAGGTTGGTGCTGGATGGTTTGCTCTTTCACTCTCCCTCTTAGTTTTGAGACAGAGTCACACTGAGAGAGAGGTTCACTGTTCAGGCCAGGCTGGTTGTTGAGGAAGCCCCCGGGGTCTACCTGTCTCTGTTTCCCCACCTCTGACCCTGGGGCTAGGATTATAAGCATACAGCATTGCACCTGGCTTTTACATGGATGCTGGAGATCTTGCCTCAGATCCTCATGCTGGCACCACAAACACATCACCCACTGAGCCACCTTTCCAGCTCTGAGAGTCAGTGGTCAGTGATGTCCACAAGTGAACATCCTGGCTCAAGTCCAGTCCCGCCTTTCCTAACGCGTGGACTAGCATGCCAGCAGAACAGGTCTGCTTTAGCCCCAGCCCTCAGCAGAGTCAAATATCTGTGCTAAATCTTACATCTCCATTAGCTCTCTGTTAAAACACACAGCACTCGTATTTTATCTGAAAGAGGTTCAGCTCTACCGCCTTGGCAGAAGTTCATTGATCAGATCAGATAGCTATTATCCAGGGCAAGGACTCAGCCATGAAGAGCATCTTAAAGTGTACCTGAAAGGGAGGGTGTTAGAGGAGTAGCTGCACACCAGGGCGTTTTTGCTTCTCTCAGTGTAAAACAAGCACACAGGACAAGGCATGGTGGTCCTCACACACAATTAAGCCTAGCAGCAGAATTTGGCATTGGAGGGCAGCCTGGACCATGGAAGGAGACCTGTCTCAAGTAGAGAGGCACACCTGAGGATGTATCTCTGTTGGTAGAATGCTTGGCCAGCATGTAGAAGGTCTTCATTCTACCCTTAGCACCACACAAAACAGGAGTGTTAGCACATGCATGTTGTCTTTGGGTTTCCATCGCTGTGAAAAGACAACATGACCAAGGCAACTCCTACACAGGACACTATTTAATTGGAACTGGCTTACAGTTTTAGAGCTTTAGTCTGTTATCATCATGGCGGGAAGCATGGCAGCATCCAAGCAGACATGAGGCTGGAGGAGCTGAGAGTTCTACCTCTTGACCCAAGGGCAGCCAAAAGAAGACTGGCATCCTCCGGCAGCTAGAAGGAAACTCTCTTCCATAATGGGTGTTGCCTGAGCATAGGAGGTACCCTCCAAAGCCCACCCCTACCATGACACACTTCTTCCAACAAGGCCACACCTCCTAACAGTACCACTCCCTATGGGCCAAGCATATTCAAACCACCACACTGTTATCCCAGCACATACGAGGTGGAAGCAGGAAGATCTGAAATTCAAAGGTCATTCCATGGTGCACAGAGAGTTTGAGGCCAGCCTGGACTACATGGGACCCTGTCACACACACACACACACACAAAACATTGGCCCACTTTATTCACTTCCCTTGTCTCAGTGCAGTTAGGGGAGTGTGAGAGTGAAGGTGGGAGGGAGGATGGAGAGAGGATGGGGGAGGATGAGGGGAGGATGGGGAAGGATGGGGAAGGATGGGGAAGGATGGGGGAGAATGGAGGAATAGAGGAGTCTTCCACAGCCAGTGCTCACAGTGCTCCCGATGGCTCCTCCAGCTGCCTTTCTTCTTCCCAATGCAGAGAGGCATGGGGCATGGCCTAGGGTCATGGTTCTGATATGAAATGTTCACTGTTGAAGACTTGGTCCCCAGTTGGCTGTTCTATTTTGGGAGGTTCTAAAAACTTCAGGGGTGGGGTGGTGGGGTGGGATCCAAATGGAGGAGGGTTAGGTTACTAAGTCCTCTTGGGCTGTGACTTGTCCTGGAGACTTGTGATGGTTAAGTGTCAGCTTAATAGGATCTTATATCACCTCTGGGAATGTCTACGGGGGAGTCTCTATATTGGGTTCATTGATGGGGAAAGATCCACTTTCAGTGTGGGTGGCTACCACAGTCTGTGGACTGGAGTCCCAGATGGAATAAAAGAAAGAGAGGGAGCTGAACTTTCTGCTCCCTGACTGATACACTGTGACCAGCTGCCCTATGCTATCTCCCCCTTCCCCTCCTGGATACACTGTGACCAGATGCCCCATGCTATCTCCCCCTTCCCCTCCTGGATACACTGTGACCAGCTGCCCCATGCTATCTCCCCCTTCCCCTCCTGGATACACTGTGACCAGCTGCCCCATGCTATCTCCCCCCTTCCCCTCCTGGATACACTGTGACCAGCTGCCTCACTGCTTTGGTTTGTTTTCTGATGCTCTAACTAAAGAACAACTTGGAGGAAGAAAAGGTTTATTTTGTTTACTCTTTAGTCAGGGTAGGAATTAAATCAGAACCTGAAGTAGAAACTGGACAAACTTGGCTAACTGCCTGGCTCCCAGGCCCACCTTCTTAGAGATGTCCTTTCTACAGCTGGCTGGGCCCTTCCATATTGAGGAACTGCCCCACATCACACATGCCCACAGGCCAATTTGACAGAGGCAAGTCTTCTAGTGAGGGTCTCTTTTCCTAGGTGTGTCAAGTTGACAACCCAGATGAATTATCACAGTAAGGAACACATCCCACCACCAACTCTGGCTCTCTGCTTGTTCACCGCCAGGGAACTGGCCTCTGTCCGGGAGTCCCTCAGGATCCCCCAGGCTCCTACTGCACTGTGTTCTGCCTCTTCATAGGCTCACAATCAGCAGAACTGAGGACTGCAGCCTGAAACCACAAGCCAAATAAGCCCTTCTCTTTTAAGTCATCTCTGCCAGGGTTTTGTCACAGGCACAAAAAGCAAATATGCTTGGTTTCTGAGTGCCAAAGACAACCCTATCTTAGGGGACAAGAGAAAAGCCACAGGGAAATAACCAGCGTTCTCTATTGCACCTGAATAGACAACTAAGAGGTCTCCCCCAGAAGCTGCTGGGTTAGCATTGGGTATTGCGATTGTGGCAGGCTCCCTGTGTGTCCAGATTAGACAAGTTTACTCACCAGGCTGAACATGGGCGGGTTGCTCAGCAAATGTTAGCTCCGTCGATGACTGTTTGCCTTTCCAAAGCTGGTACTCAGCTGTAAGCCTGAAGTGGTGAATGACATCGACTCTCTGTACAGCCTCCATCGACTCTCTGTACAGCCTTCATTTGGTGCTCAGGCAGTGAGGTCTGGCCCTAGATTGGGCGTTCACCCTTCCGCATAGAATTCAAAGTCAGCTCAGGTCACAAATCGTCCATAACATCTGGGCTGGGGTTTGCCCTGATCGTGAATTCTGACCGGAGTCAGCTCCATGATTGACTCAGAAACCTTTCAGAGTGCCTGAGGACAGAGGGAACCTGTGGACCGGATGGGGTGAGTAATGCGCATTACTGGCTCATGAGAGGGACACACCCAGAGACTCCTAGGCATGACTGCATGGAGGTGACTTGAGGAGGGTGTTCTGTAAGAGCAGATAAAAGGAGCGACTGCTGTGAGCTGTGGGGTAGCTCTAAGGGTAACCCTCTGAGTCGGTAGATGAGGTGGAAACATGGGTTACTCTAATCCCAGTTAGGGGCAGCTAGGCACCCTGTACTTTTTCCACTTGGGGCAGGGGCTACTCCCACATCATAGTATTTCTTCACCGACCCAAGAATGAGACAATGTATCTTCAAACCCTTGCCCAGAGCACCACTGCTGCGCTGGTCTGGTTTCTTCTCAGGTTGTAGCACTTTACCAGACTGAGTTTAGAATACTACTACTCCGGCCAGGGATGTAGAGTGCTTAGATAAAGTCCTAGATTTAATCTCCAGCACCTCCCAACTGGGTGTGGTGTGGTACACGCCTCTCAGCCCTGCTTTTGGGAGGTGGAGGCAGGAAGATCATAAGTTCAAGGTTGTCCACAGGTTTACCTATTTAGTCAGGCTAAGATATTCTAGACCCTGTCTCAAGAAACAAACAAACAAATAAACAAACAGCAAGAACAATCAGCTCCTTCCAGAAAACAGTGGGGTGATGATGCCCACTCTGTAATCCCTGAGTTGGCAAGGCAGAGACTAGCGGATCCCCGGATCTCAATGGCCACACGGTGTAGCCAGTTGGTGAATTCCAGGTTCAGTGAGAGACTCAGTTAAGAAATAAGGCGGAGAAGTGACTGAAGAGACCCTGATGTCTGTAGCTCAGTATGCACAAAAGAGCACACATATGCACGTGAACCCACAGACACTTGTGCAAACACCACAGGAACATGTAAGCACATGCACTACACACACATACATGAAAAAAAGGTGAAGCTCTTTCCAAGGCTGCCACATGTCTCTCCTGTCATGTCAGGCACCTGCTGAAGATACCCTGCAGTGTTCAAAGCATTCCTAAGTGCTATGTTGTTTTGCCTAAACTAGTCTATTTCTGGATGAAACAGTTAAAAAATAAGCTTTTAAAGAATACCAGGATTGTCCAGGCTTCCCAGTCTTGGTAAGAATATCCATGTGCATATCACATTCTTGGATGCACACAGCTTCTTTGAGTTGTAGCTTAGGAGAAGTTTTGAACTGACCCCTGCACCATCCCTGCCCTTGGCAGTACCAGTCTGTCCTTGAATGCCCTCCAGCCTAGCTTTGCCATGAACTCCCGATGGCTGTATGCATGCCTGGGCAGGTGCTTCCAGAAGAAACTCATTTCATCAATATTAAATATTTGTTTTGGCGAAAATGTCTCTCCCACAGTTATCCTAGTCAGTTTGCACTTAAGGCTTTAGCACCTTCAGCCTCTGTGTTCTGAAAATGATGATGACATTGAGATGCTGGCGCCCCTGTGACTCTCTCCAAACATCTGTGCGTGTGTACATAGGCACATGAGAATGCTTCTTTAGCAGACGAAAAAAGGTTTCTTGCCTTAGCCTGGATTGAAATGTCTTTTTGTTGTTGTTTTCTTTTTTATTGAGACAGGGTTTCTCTGCAGTCCTGGCTGTTCTGAAACTTTGTAGACCAGGCTGGCCTGGAACGTAAAGGTCCTCTTGCCTCTGCCTGTGCCTCTGCCTGAGAGCTGGGATTAAAGGCATGCACCACCACCACCCTGTTTCTTTCTTTTTCTTTTTTCATTTAAAACAATAACATTACTAAGCAAATATATGCTCCTTATTAATTTTCCATAAGAAAAGTGTACTTGAATATGGCATTTAGAAAGGTGTTTTTATAAGTTGCCTTCTTTTGGTGCTATTTATTTATTTTCTTACTAGTTAATTTATTTATTCACTTTACATACTGATCACCACACCACTCTTCCCAGTGCCCCCTCATACAGCTCCTCTCCCCAGCCCCCTCCCTTTTCCTCTGAGAAGGGGGAGACACCCCCCATCCCACCCTGGAAACATCAAGTCTCTGCAGGTCTAGACACAGCCTTTCCCACTGAAGTTAGAGGAGGCGGCCCAGTTAGGGGAACAGGACCCACAGGCAACAGAGTCAGGAGCAGCCTGCTCCACTTGTTGGGGGGCCTGCATGAAAACCAAGCTGCACATCTGCTACTTATGTGTGTGGGGTCCAGCCTATGCTTGCTCTTTGGTTGGTGGTTCAGTCTCAGGGAGCTCCCCAAGGGTCCAGGTCAGTTGACTCTGTTTTCCCATGCAGTTCCTGTCTCCTTCGGGTCCTTCAATTCTTCCCCCTGCATTTTGTTTTTGTTTTTGTTGTTGTTGTTGCTTGTTTGCTTGGTTGGTTGGTTGGCTTTTGTTTGTTTTTCTTTTTCTTTGTCACATCAGTCTGGTGTAATGCTCTTCTTCGTGTAGACAGTAGATTTAACCACACTGGTAACCCATTACCAACTTACTTCTTTAAGAGAGTCAAGAGTGTCAACTCTGTAAGTCTTGTCTTTCATGAATGGCTGCTCTTCCTGGCTTTCTGCCATGACACTGGACACACACAGGTGTTTTGTACATGTGATGAGACATGAGAATGAAAACCACGATGTTCCTCAAATGTGAGCAGTGTGGGCCATAGAGATTGTTTTCTCTACGATCATCTAGCTGACTTGAAGTTACTACTGCCTAGTAAGGAGACAGAGGTGAAATTGCATAGTGCCAGCCTGGGAAAGACCAACATTTGAAGCAGGGTTTCTACACAGTGCAGCTTGCTTTCACACCATTCTGAAGTTTAAAAGCCATAATGGTAATGCGCCATTGTGAACAGGGCCTTCAGCTAATGCCCTGTGTAGAAGTAGCCACTATTGTATTGCCTTATGGGAACTACAGGGGGCTTCCACTCGCTCTCTCTGGCCCTGTAATTTCAATAGGCTGCTTCTATACACACCATTTTTCCAGCTTCTTATTTTGAAAGAAATTACAGACTTCAGGAAGTTGCCAAAACAGAACAGAGGAGGGCTCTTCTGGACTTGCCATTTACCCCAAGGGTGGCATCTGACTAACTAGTGCATTATCAAAACCATAAAGGGAACATGGGCACAATACAGTTAGCAAGACACATGTCCTCAGATCCCCAGCCTCTCAAGAGCAGCTTTCTTATTCTCTCTCAGGTTCTATGTATAGGAGCCAGACAGCCACGAACTGAAGGTACTGAGAGCTGGGGAGATGGCTCAACTGTTAGCACGTTCTAATCTGGCAGAGGACCTGGGTTCAGTTCCCAGCATTGATATTGGGAAGCTCATGATTGCCTCACAACTCTAGCTCTAGGGGAGCAGGCCTTCATGGGTACCACACTGAAATGCACAAACCTATACAAAGACACAGATTTAAAAGTAAAAACCAACCACCAACCAACCAACCAACCAACCAACCAAACAAACAAACAAAAGATCTTATTTGAAAAAGAAAATATTTGAACAAAGATCACAGCTGGAAAAAAAAACTAATGTTGAAGTAGAAGACACGGAGGAAGGGAGGAGGAAAGGGGTGAGGGCTAACAGGTAAACAGAAACGAAGAACATGATCTGCACACACGAACATCCATCACAACAAAGCTCATTGTTTTACCATTATATTTTGTGTTATTAGCACAAGCTAGTTCAAAGATTTGTGTTATTGTCTTAAAAGTTATGTGTATGCATGTGTGTCTGTGTGGGGTTATGCACATATCACTGCAGTGTCTGTGGAGGCCAGGGAAGGGCGACAGATTCCCCTGAAGTCGGAATTACAGGCAGGTATGACTACTGACTTGGGTTCTGGGACTCCAACTCATGTCCTTTGCGAAGGGCAGTATAGGTTCATAACTGTCCAACCACCTTGCTAGTTTTAGAAAAGGGGCAAATGATGGTGACGGTGTTCAAATAATTCATATGGTAAAAACTACCTTATCATTATTCCCTAAATAATACGTGTTAAGAAGTATTTACATAGCGTTTCCACACATTAGGCATTATAAGTCATCTGGATATGGTTTCAGATATACAGGGGGATATGCATATATGTAAGCATTGAATAATTTTATACAGAGGTTGAGAACATCTGTGTAACAGAGTCTTCAGGAGTCTGGGAAGCAATTACCCCAGGAAGAGAGGGAGGTTTGTCCTCATTTTCTTAGTGTGTACCTTTATGCATACATAATTCTATGCTATTGTTCACATGTATAGATTTGTACTACAGAAACTAGTTTGCTTCCTAACAGTAAATAAGGACAGACCAAGTCTATTGTGGACTAGGAAAACATTTGGCCTCTTCACAGGGAGTCGCAACGTGGATCTGGGTGGCTTTCTCTTTCTGAGCCTTTCCTGGAAGAAGATTGGAAGTGATGGGGTTGGAGAGATGGCTCAGTGGTTAAGAGTACTTATTGGTCTATAAGAGGACCAGACCTCATTGTGATCCCAGGGCTCACATTGGGTGGTTCACAAACACCTCTAACTCCAGCTCCAAGGGATCAGAAGCCTCCTTCTAGTCTCTGTGGGTACCGCATGCACACATGCCCCTCCCCAACACACACACACATATAAAAACCATGGAGGCAATAAGATAGTTCCCCACTCTGGGCTTCCAGGAGGACTGAGATTATCCTCCACAGAGCAAGTTGACCCACTGTCACCAGATTCCTGGGGTCCAGGTCTTTTAACTTGATGAGGAAGAGTTGTTGACTCAGTCTTTGAAACCATTTAGGCTCATAAGGAAGAAGGGGGTGGAGGGAGTAAGAGCCTGTAGGTGATGCACGGAGCATGTCTGCTGGTTCATTCCCTCCCTCTGCCCCAAGACATCAGCCTGGCTTACGTCCTAAGTCCCTGCCTCTGGGATACACATCTGTCTCAAATATGTGACAGGTGCCTCATCCTCTTCTCCCTCATTCCAGGGACCTTTGCCAAATCTCTCCTTCACTCTGCATCCTGTCTTGTATCCATTTCCCTCCTGGACCCTTGCCTCCTGATTTTGAAATCACAACTGGTGAAATTGCCAATGGAAAAAAAGACACTGTGCAAGCCACCATTTTCCTATGAGGGGAACTTGTAAGTGTGATAATCTTCCATGTCAGTGATAGGCTATTTCTCCACTGGTGATACGAGCCAATTCAAGCCAGGTTAGAGTATATTAAAGGGAGGTTTATTGGTAACTGCTCCCAGGAGGGCAAGTTTACTGGTCCCAAGGAAGAAGGCCAGGGGAGTCATGATGGAGAGACAGGGAGAAGGGGAAGAGAGAGAGAGAAAGTGTGCTTGCTGCAGAGAGAGATGAAAGAAGCAAGAGGGAGAAAGGGAGGAGGAGGGAGAGGGGAAGAGAGAGAGAGAGAGAGAGAGAGAGAGAGAGAGAGAGAGAAGAGGAAGAAGAGGAGGCTGAGGGGGAAGAAGAGGAAGAAGAGGAAGAAGAAAAAGGAGGAGAAGAAGAAAGAGAAGAAAGAGGAGGAGGAGGAGGAAGAGAAGAAGAAGAAGAAGAAGAAGAAGAAGAAGAAGAAGAAGAAGAAGAAGAAGAAGAAGAAGAAGAAGAAGAAGAAGAAGAAGAAGAAGAAGAAGAAAGTTTGGTAGGGAAAGGATAGCCTAAGTTTAAGGTTGGGGCCAGGGTATGCCAGGTAGGAACTGAGGAATGTTTACAGAACCTGGGGGCCAGGTCTGCTTTGATGTGTAAAATATGCACCTCAGTCCCACGTCTGGGATCCAAAACCAGTCAACTGACTGTATTTAGAATCATCATGGAAACAGGCCTCTGGGTGTGTCTATTGAGGGTGTTTCCAGAAAGGTTTAAGTGAAGAGGGAAGACCCACTCTGAGGGTGGGACCATTCCATGGACTGGGGTCCCAGATTGAGTAAGCTGGAAAGAAAAAGCCAGGTAGCAATGCCCATCCCTCCCTGCTTCCCGAGTGTGGCGGGCTCATGGCTTCCTGTTCCTTGGGCTCTGACGCCCGTGGAAGAGTTCCTTCCACATCCTGGCCACTGAGCCCGAAGCTTGCATTCATCTGGCATCCAGCAGCGAAGCTCTGATAATCTCAGTGCCCTGGAAGGTGTGGTCACAGAGCAGCTGATGAGGTGAAGAATCAGGATTAAATGTTTTCTTTGCCTACCTGTAGCTCTTCACTTCTCTGGAGACTCACCGTTGATTGATGGGTGCTTTTATGCCCATGGACAGCTTCCTGGAATGGTCCCCATATGTAAAAGGGCACTCTAAGTGTCTGCCTTGCTCAGGTCACAGGATCCTTGTTAAGGATCCCATGTTTTGGGATGGGGACTTAGACAGTAAGTAGGATGGGCTCCACAGCATATAAACACTAAGGGGCTGTGCCCTCCCACCCACATAGGACAGTAATTCCTTTGTTGTTTTTTGTTTGTTTGCTTTTGTGTTCTGCCCACCGCTTTACCCTATCCTCACCTCCAGTAATCTTGAAGTAGAGGAAGAGACAAATTCAGACTCAGTTTGCATTTACACAAAGGTAAACCTTTAGGAAGCTACCTGGCTACTTGTTTTGTTTTTCAAATGTCTCATAGAGGTTCCTCTTCTCGATTGTCATTCGCTGGGAGAAGCAGAGGCATAGGGAGATTAAATGGATGGTCTTGAGGAGACCAGGTCTCTTAGCTTCAAACCAGGGCTGACTCCAGGGCTAGTGTTCTTAAATCCACATAATGCCTATCATTAAAGATTTAGGGTGCATAAGAGGAGAGTCAGGGATAATCTTGTCTTTTGACTTGTTGGTCTTTTTCCTAAGAGACACTAGGATTTCTGGAGCTTTCTTTCCAAGTTACTTTTCGCATATTAAAGAGGTGTGGGAATAATCCACGTCTTCTTCATTGTCTGTGGAGTCCAGGGTCTCACTTAGTAATAGATTTGTGCGCTGGTGTATTTTTGTCAACTTGACACACCTGGGAAGAGGGAGCTTAGGTTGAAGAATTGGCCTCAGCAGATGTCTGATGGAGTCTCAAGGAGGCCCCAACCCTGGAGTGATGCTATCCTCAGTCAGGTGAGCCTGGGCTTTGTAAGAAAGATAGGCGAGCAGGCAAGTCAGCCAGTCAGCCAGCAAACAGTGCTCTGGCACAGCCTCAATTTCAGCTCCTGTCTCCAGGTCCCTGCCATACCCTTCCCCAACAACGGAGCCAAATAAGTCCTTTGGTCCTCTGAATTGCTTTGGTCATGGTATTTATCACAGCAATAGAGAACAAACTCAAGCTTTCCGTAATGCTCATAGATCTTCCCTTCTGCCACAGTGCTGGGAATTGACCCTGGGCTCGATTATGTGCTAACCGGGTACTCTACCACTGAGTCCATATTTTAAAAACATTAAAAATAAAATATTAATTTTTTTGTGTGTGTCTGTGTGACAGTGAGTGCTCGGCTCATGTGTCAAAACATATGTATGGATGCCAGAGGACAATTTGCAGGAGCTGGCTCACTCTTTAGGTTGCATGGGTCCTGGGTGGTCTAAGTGAGAATGGTTCCCAAAGGCTCATAGATTTAAAGACTTTGGCCACTAGGGATTAGTAAGTGTGGCGTTGTTGGAGTAGGTGAGCCAGTGGTGTGAGCTTTGAGGTTTCAGAAGTCCAAGCCAGGCCCAGTGTCTCTCTCTTCCTGCTCCAGTTCCTGCAGAACTCTCAGTCTTGTCATCCTCGACATTATGTCAGCCTGCCGGACACCATGCTTCCTGCCATGCTGGTCACAGACTAAACCTCTGAAACTCTAAGCCAGCCCCATTTAACCGCTTTCCTTTATAAGAGTGTCTTTCCTTGGTCCTGATGACTCTTCACAGAAGAAGAACATTGATTAAGACAGGTCCTGAGGATCAAACTCAGGTTGTCAGCTTATTTATCAATAATCACCCGAGCCATATGCCAGCCCAGCCTAGAATGTCTCATGCTTTTAGTGTTGTGTAATATTACAGTATAAGACAGACCATCACTTATCGAACAAGGAAGCAGACATTTAGGTTGTGTCTTGCTCTTCACTGTAATGAATAAGTTCTGTGGGCGTCATTTTGCATGAGCGTAAGCAGAGTTCTATGAAGCCTAGAAGTTAAGTTTGAGGGAGGTGTGAAGTTACTTGTATTTTGCTCTCTGTGGAGCTTGTGCTAATTTACATATTTAAATCTGGATGATTTAAACTCAAAACAGTTGTAGAGTTCAGAAAGGGTGAGATGTATCCTTGGGACAGAGTCCTCTCATCTAGAGGAGGAGCTGGGGTTTTGTGTTCTCTAGTCCTTTCTCTCTGAGGAAGCTCTCTAGATGTTTGTCTAGAAGTAGGATAGGTGTTTTCTTCAAGCAAATGATACGAGTCTGTCTATCTAACACGACTCACACCTAGAGCATCGATGAAGCCCAGGACCCTGGGCAGACTCTGAGACAAGCTGGTGGAGAAGGCAGGCTGTGGATGTCTCTGAAATATTCACGATAGTTGTTAAGCACTTACAGAGATCTCCCCAGTGCTGGGAATCAGGCTAAGCACTGTGTGAAGATCAGTGCCTCACTGAAGCCTAAAGGTAACTCTCGAAACAGCTACCTCATGGAAATGGGGAGGTTGGGGGGGGGGTTCCCCGAAGCTATAACATTAGTGATGGGCACTGTTGGGGTCTGAGCCTTGGTGTCTGATTCACACTCTCAGTCATGACAATCGAGCACAGTCCATCAGAGAGCAGAGAGGGAGCTTCCTGATGCCTTCATCCCCCATGTCTGACCACTTCCACACAAGAGACCCTTTCTTTTGTGTTTTATAAAAAAAAAAAAGAAGACAGGACAGGATATGCTTTGGTAGAATCTCGGTACTGTGAGTTGGGGTGGGAACCTCTGTGGGTCCATGCTGAGGGCATCCCTTACCCCTGAGGTACCAGACACATGACAGATATAGTGTGTAAGAGTTTATTGAGGGCATGGGAATGGGAGTTGAAGGGGCAGAGACAGAGAAAGGCAGAGAGAGAGAGAGAGAGAGAGAGAGAGAGAGAGAGAGAGAGAGAGAGAGAGAGAAAGAGAGAGGGGGGAAGAAGAAGATGAAGAAGAAGAGGAGGAGGAGGAGGAGGAGAGAGAGAAGAGATTTTTATGTCTGAGTTGCTGAAGACACAGAAGGGGTTTGTGTCTAAGGGACTGTTCCTACACACAACTCTCTCTCAAGCTCACAGGCCTGCCTCTGCCTCCTGAGTACTGGAATATTAAAGGTATGTGTTGCCATGCTTTTTCTAGCCCAATATGTCCCTACAGTGTACATAATCACCTCCATGTTACAGAAGAGGAAACTGAGGCACAGAAGTGTAGGATGTGAGTAGCGACTGATATTTTAGCTTGTTTGTGTCCATCTTGCCTCCATTTCTCTCATTTTCAGAAAAACTGTGAATTCAGGGCTAGCTTGATTTACCTAGCAAATTATAGGCCTCCCTGGGGCATAAAGCAGGACTCTACCTTGAGTGTGGGACATGGCAGGGGAATGTGCAGGAAACTTCTGGCTTCTGTCACTTGTCTTGGCTGTTTTTCACTTGCTATTTAAAATTCTGCATTGTGGTCTGGGGCTGTAGTTTGTTTGGTAGCGTCCTCATCTGACATGAATGGCGCTCTGGTTGTATCCTCAGGACCACAGGAGATAGGCACAGGAATGGCTTGACATCTATAATTGCTGCACTCTGGAGGTAGATCCAGGAGGCTCAGGAGCTGAAGGCCAGCCTGGATTACAAAGCAGCTTTGAGGCTAGCCTGGGCTACAAGAAACTGTTTCAAAACACAAAACAGATCTGAATCATTTGAGTGTAAGCTGGAGACATACTAAAGCTCCCTGCTGAACATGCCAGTGTGTGTCTTCTAAATGATTCTCTCACTCAATCGTAAGGTCGTAAGGTCGCTCCTGAGATACACAGGCTAACACCAGTTCACGTTCAGTCTTATTCACATTTAAATTTCCCTATTGCTGCTACTCCTGGTCAAGGATTACATTTCAGTGCCTCTTTCTTAACTTTGAACCTAAAATGATCTGGACTTTGTGGACACTGACAATTCTTTGGGAAGCCCTCTGGGCCGCTGGTCTCTTGCAGGGCATCCAACCTAGACCTCCACATCCATTTCCTGATTGTGCTGGAGGCGAGCCACACCCTCCCTTTCAGTGCTGGGGTGCTTTATTGTGCCAGGTGATTCTGCTATTAGAGGCCGTGTGAGCATCTGGTTAATTGGTGTCCACCATAGCTATCCATCAGACATTTGCCCCTCTCTTGTTAATAAGGAACCTGAGGGGGAGTGAGAGCTGTAGACTGCGTGAGTGCCTGGTCCATCTTGCACCTGGTGACAGCAGATACTCTGCTGACCCTCGTGGGGAAATGCCTGTAAAAACCTAATTTTCAATTCTATCATTTCTTCCCCTCCCACCTCCCCACCCCCAGCATCTGCTCTCCTGTAAAGAGGACCGCCCACCTTCTGCTTGGCCTCGTGTGCTCAAGGAGGCTGTATAACTCAGGGTCTTAGCTCATGACAAGGTTCAGTGCTCACAGTCTGGGACTGGCCTCTCAGGTTGACCCTGGGCCCCCCTGCCAGGTCACCACTAGTGTTTGAGCACTGCCTGGTTTTTAGGACAATTTGATGTTCCAGGCTCCTATTTCCTCTCCGCTGTGGATGGATTGGGCACACCTCCGAGGAGCCCTAATTCCTGTCACAGAGAATGATATAAAAGAAAGCCAAGATCCTGTGGTGTGTTACTGTGGAGTACTGCTTCCCTCCTTCCATACATCCCTCCCTTCCTCCCCTCCTTCCCTCTACTTCTCCTCTCTCCTTCCTCCCTCCCTCCCTTCCCTATCCTCCTGACTCAGCCTCCTAAGGTTGGGAGGCATAGCTTGTGCCACATCTGGCTTTGAGACATTGTTATTTGTTGGTTTTAGTAGTGGGTGGTGTTAGTTCTCCTTCTGGGCTCCACCCAGCAGTTACCTGGCAATAACCAGGTAGGCCTGGCTTACTTTTCAAGGGGGCTGTTTGCCATCTCCTAGTTCTCTCTCTTGTTCTCTCTGATCCCTTTCTCTCCCCACTCCTCCCCACTCTCTCAACATGTGTTCCTAGCCAGCCTCTTCTCTCTCTCTCTCTCTCTCTGCCTTTCTTTGTCTCTACTCTCTCTTCAAGTCCCCTCCCATGCCCCCCATATAAACTCTAGTCTATACCTGCCATATGGGTGCTACCTCAGGGGGAAGGATGCCTCAGCGTGGGCCCTCAGAGGCATTCCCTCCCATCACACCATACCACACTCTACCAAACAGGTCTTTGTTTCTCTCTCTCTATCTCTCTTTTTTTTTTTAATAAAACACAACATTGATGCTGTGAGACTCGGAGCAGAAATTCGAAGATTCATATCTTCTGCTGCCCCGTGGACTTTCCAACCATTGGTTCACTCTCTAGACTCATCCATCCAAACACTGGTGAATTGGGAAGCTCCCTCCCCCACCCCCACTAGTCAGCATAAATGTCCCCTGGTCCCGGGGAAGGGCCCTGGAGCTTACAAGCCACCCTAGAGTCCTTGAGGACAGAGTCATTCAGTCTTCATGACTGGCCTTCGCACTGACCCTTGGTTCTGGGATATTTTCCCTTGGGTGAGAACTTCCCCTCTTCTCTGAGTTGGTTCCTTTTTCTCACTGCTGCAAAACCAAAACCAAAACCTGGCTGGAGCTCAGCCACATGTTACCACATAAAGATGTGATCATCTGGTCCAGCTGCCGCTGTTTCTAGCTACTGCAGTTTTCCTTGGGACACCAGAACAGGCAAGTCTCTAGCTTCTCCTCTCACCCAGAACAAAATGTCTTCACCTTCATGCCTTCCTGTCTCATTTACAGGCTAAATTTGGCCCCCTTATCTACAAACTAATAACTCTAAAAGTCTACTTACTGGCACTATCAAATAAAACTTTTACAACTCTCTTGCCAGCAATCCGCAGGCTTTTCCCCTCCCCCTCAATCTCTTGCCACTCCTGGTTCCTCACCCCCTCGATTCTGCTACCATCACGCGCTTTCCACCCTGCCCCCCTCTCTCTCACTCCCTGCCTGGAACTCTGCTCTGCCAAGCCACTGCCTCTGTTTCCACACTTCCATGGCCTCTACCACCTCTACTGCCTGCCGCCAAGCCATGCTGCACTCCCCACACTGTGCCGCTTAGATTCATCTTTATGTTTGTCTCTATCATGCTTCTGCCATCCCATTCTAAGATACTTAGCCACTTCTGCCATTCTGTTCTAAGAAATAACGAACTCCTGACTTTCCTTGGGCAGAGATGCCACTTCAGCGCCATCTTAACTAAGGGCAGTCCCAAGACCATCTGCCATTTTTGTTATGGGCAGTCCTCACTGCTGCCTTTAGGAGTACAGCCCGCTTAAGATCTCCAAAGACACTTTCCAATTAAGATTTGCAACAGCAAAAAAGGTTAAAGACTACTGCCTTAAAGATGTGTTTAGCCTTGTCTTTTTTGCTACTGCTCTTAAGTTGCAATGTGCTCTTTTTATTTGCTAGATACAGCTAGAACAAATAATTAAACAAATACAGGTTGTCTAACTCAGATATGCTTAATAGATACTGGCTCTCAAACTTGCCAGAAATCTGCTAAATATAATGTTAAATGTTTAAGCTTATTATGATAGACAGAGTCTCCAAGGCCTAACAGTTTATGCCTCCACCTACCCCCACCCCACCAGGTCGCTGAGAAGTTATGGACACAGCAACAAGATTATACCTAGACTGTGGTATGATTACCATTGAGAAACACTGCTCCATTGCCTTGCCAGCTGCCAGGGTTTGACCTACACTGTGGACAGAGGATACCTAGAGAGTTAAATGTCTCATATTACTTATGACAAGGTGAATTATTTCTCTCATGTTCCTACTTCATAGGAAAACACTTCTCATCTTCTGGGCCTGATAGCCAGAGTGACTGCCCAAGTTAAGATAGAGACCATAGGGACCTGGGAACTGTTTAAGTAGTGGACTATAGACCAAACCTCTATCATTTTAATCAATATATGACATCTAGATTATAATTTACTCTTCCCAGATTTCTGACTACATTGATAGCTAAGCTAACTATAGCTCGACAGCTGGAAAACAGCTCCATACCTCAAGGTAATCCACCACCTTATAGCTCATTATTCAGTCTGTTGACTAGTTAAGACTACCAGATCTCTTATAAAAAAAGACAGGTTTGCCTTGCTCACAAGCTTCCTGATAAAGGATACATGAGTTCAGATGTAACCTTTCACAGATGTAACCTTCTGTTATTTCCTCATCTAAACTCAGTCCCCAGTGACTAAATGTTTCCTATTTCTGCCCCTTATTGTGACATTGCCCTGACATTAATCAAGAGAGTTCTTATAAATTATCCTAACCCTAATAAAAACATTCCACTATAAGATTCAACTTTTGAAATCACAAGTTCAAATTTTAAGTTTCCTTTGGTTGTCTTTTAACAATAGACTTAAGGTGTTTCTCATGATAAACTAGATGATCAACTATCATATGTACAAGGTCAAAAGTTTTGAGTTTAATTGTCAAAAGACTTTAATTGTCTTTTAAATGTAAATTTAAAAATATTCTTATTATGCTAAATTTATATGCATTCAGTCTCACAGACAGAAAAAAAGCCATTCTTGCTCCTTCTGCTCCACAAAAGTTTTTTTTTTTCCTCTAAGCTCATCTTAAAGACTGTTAATGCTGTTAACAAATTTATCTCTTTTACAAACTTATGAGCTCCAGGGAACTCAGTCAGATCTACTCCTCATGGACCAAACAGACTCCATCCAGATAAGTGTACCTGCCAATCACTAGCCCAAGTTCTCATTTACTACCTATCCCAGAGGATGGGATTCCTATCCTGTGCCCTGGGAATGGGACTCCCCTCACCCCAACCACCAAGACTTAAGAGTTTCAAATGTATATCTAAGGAAAAAATTTCTTCTCCCAAATGTACTTAACTTTATTCTCTACATCTAATATATAAGCACATATATATGTGTATGTGTATGTGTATATGTGTGTGTGTTTCAGCATCTTGTCTAGTCCAGGCATTTACTCAAAATCTACATCCAGGACAGCTCCAGAGAAGCACCCCATAGATGCTCTAATCTGCTCTCACAGTTGCAGACACTTCTACTGGACTTTCTTCTTCTCCCTACAGATGTTTCCACAGACCCTGGACAGCAAGGAAACAGCCAACTATCCTCAGGCTAGACCAATATCCCCATGCCCATTTTCTTAGGTTTCCCAGAGACATGTTGCCCCAAAGTTAGCAGGAAGTAGCTAAAGATTATGACCCACCTCTTTCTAGTTTTTCCTTTTTAAAATTAAACCAAAACAGAGGAAGGTTAGCATACTAAACCCATCCCATGGCTTGTACCTCATGGGAAGGGATGGCTCGGCCTGGGCCTGCAGAAGCCCCACTCCCACTGCACCATACCATGCTCTACCAAACATATCCTTGTCTCCTTTAAAAAAAAAACACAACAGGTAGAGGTGAAAAAATCCATTAAAAATTGAATTTATAGCTGAAGTGATAGCTCAATCATTGAAGTACTTGCTGGTAAACAAGAGAATCTGAAATTCAGTTCCCAGCATTCCTGTAAGAACTCCAGGTTCTATGGTATGGAGAGACAGCATAATTTCTGGCCAGTCTGGGTGAACTGGCACACCCCGACCAGATTCAGTGAGGACTTCCCATCTTAAAAATACAAGCGCTGAACAATAAAGGAAGGTGTCTGACGGCAGCCTCTGCCGTCCACACACATGTGCACACATATGCATCGCACATAAATGTTCGTGAGCAACACTACCCTGCATGTGCACATGTACTCAGACAGACAAATGCAAACTGTGAACGCTCATTGACGCTCCTGATTCAAATCCAGCACAGAGAGAGCGTCCTGCCTCCCCCTCTGGTGCTACCACTGACATGGCTTCATTTGTCATGGGGTCAATGAGTTTATTGGATCTCTGTATTCTGCAACACACATGACATCCATGCTACAGTCTCTAAGTCCTCAGAGTTAGGCGAACACATTTGTTTCTTTGCCTTTTAAGCTAGAATGTATCTGCTTAAAGGTGGGTGGTTAGAAACTGTCCAGAATTGCTTGAATTTTTTGACAGTTTTCTATACGGTTTGATTTAGAGTTAGACTCATTCATGCCTGTTAAAAATTCAACTTTGGGTTTTCCTTTTTTCTGAAAACCTTGCCATGAGTATGAAAAAAATTTAAATGCTTGAAAAAAAAAGTATGTATCTGAAAAAGCACGCACAGGGGAATAACAGTCCTGCTTCCAACTCTTCCACTCCACCCCCACCCATGCCCTGCAGGTAACTATTTTCATTAGATTCTCATTTACTTTCTCTGGTATTGTTGCTTTAAAAAAAGCACTGAGCCAGTGGAGAGGGAAAGGGGTAATTTAACTGAAGAGCTAGGTGAATCTCTCTCATGACTAGATTAAAAAGGCAAAGCATGAAAATGGGAGGAAAAATAGAAATGGAGGCAGAATAGAAGCCAGATGCTAGGGAACTGGAGGGGCTCCCAGCCTGCAGAGTCTGAAAATTCAGATGACCCCAGAGACTGCCCCCAGAGGTTTTGCAGGATGTATGCATTTCTGAAGGAACAGTAGGGTCTTCTCAGCAGGATGGTGAAATGATTGCACAAGCCCAACTGTGTTACTCGGAGTGCTTTAGAGGAATAGAATGGATACACCATCACAAAGGGCATTTGTTAGATTGTGTTACATGATTCTGTAGTCGAACAGTGTCCATCTGCACACTAGAGGGTCTGAGAATCTGATAGTTGTTCAGCCCACAAGGCAGGGTGTCTCAGCCTACTCTAGTGCTAATGGCTAGAGGACTCCTGGAGAGCTGTTGTCTGGCTCACATTAGAAGCTGCAGCAACAGCAGGGTAGATGCATTCACCAGCAAGGAGTGAAGATAGGTGGGCAAAGCTTCATTGCTTCTTCCTTGGACCTCCTAATATCCAGACTGCCACTGGATAGTCCTGCCCACTCTGGAAGTGTGTCTTCCCCTCTCAGTTTGGCCTCCCCAGAAACACCTCTTAGTTGATTCTAGATCCCATCAAGTTGGTTACTGAGATTAACCCTCACACCAGTCCTTAAGGCAAAAAAAAAAAAAAAAAAAAAAAAAAAAAAAAAAAAAAAAAAAAAAAAGCAAAGAGGATTTCTGGTTGTGATGGTGCATATCCTTAATTCTTAATCCCAGCACTTGGGAGGTAGAGGCAGGCAGATTTCTGAATTCGAGGGCAGCTTGGTCTATAGAGGAAGTGCCAGGACAGCCAGGGCTACACAGAGAAACCTCAAGACAAAATAAAACACAACAAGTAAATAAAACGAAGCAAAAAAGTAGGGCAAATGTCAGGACTCAGAGCTCTTTGTCTTCTTAGGCAGAGAGGAACTGCACATAAGGTGCAATAGCAGGAGAAGACACAGACAGATTTTAAAACAACTGGTACATGGTTTGAAAGTGGCCTTGGACTTTAAGATTAGGGGAAAGGTCCTTGGATCCCCTGAATGATGTGGGAGGCTGATCCAGCTGTGGACCATCTGTAGGAAGCAAGGTAGGAAGTACGCTACCTCATGTGAACTAAAGGTGATGAGCTCAAGGAGTGTTGTTTATCTCTGTTTGGCAAGCAAAGATTAGATATAGGCAGGCTGGAGGGACAGATCAGCAAAGAAAAGTGCTTGCTGCTTTTATAGAGGACCCGAGTTCAGTCCCCAGGACCAAGGTGATGGCTGGTAACTGCCGGAACTCCAGTTCTAGGAGATGTAATCCCTCTGCTGATACTGCTTGCACACGGTGCACAGACACACATTCAGCAAACACTCATACATATGAAATAAAAATAAGTAAATCCTAACAAGAATATTAACTAAGGCATTACTTAGAGAAAGTTATTGAATGCCCATCAAAGATATTGAATGCAGCGAAGCCTAATTTCCAATGTGCCTCCTCCCCGCCCTCAGCGTGGAAAGGTTTTCCAGTTGGAAAGAAGAGAATAAACATCGCCAAGAGGAGAATGAATTAAGGTTGGG
Organism: Apodemus sylvaticus; assembly: GCF_947179515.1. NCBI lineage: Eukaryota > Metazoa > Chordata > Mammalia > Rodentia > Muridae > Apodemus > Apodemus sylvaticus. The sequence goes on along the minus strand of NC_067480.1, from coordinate 78,907,544 downwards.
GAGAAGTCTGTAAAGCAAGCGGCAGCACGGGCCATGGTGAATTATGTCTGCAGCCTTGGAGGGACTTGAGGTGATTTCAGAGGCACTGTTGTTAGTCTTTGATGAGTTATAGGGGAGGGGGATTCTGTACAAAAACGAAAGGTGGCCATATGAGCTCTTAACATTCAAAATGCAGAGCAGTGTGAATTCTGGAAGGGACAGAACTCCCAGGCAGTGTGCTCTCTCCTACAGGGGTATGGGAAAATGTGACACCTTCAGCAAAGTGGATTTGAATCTTGCCTCTGATCCTGGATGGGGTCAGGGCCAAGGTGAAAAGCTTGGCAATTGAATCCTCATTTAATAGTCAGGTGGTGTCGGAGGGTCAACCTCAGGGGAGAGATGGAGTCTTTGTGAAAGGGGAGGGTCGAGTCTCCTTATTGCTCTCTCCACAGTTTATGCTGTGGATCCCCAGCAGCCGTGTTTGTCTGTCAGAGGTTGGTTTCCTGAGTAACAGACCCCAAGGACTTGGGTACAACTGTGAGGTAGTGTTTCCAGGAAATGTTGGCAGAATGAGAGGAAGCAGGTCAGCGAGGGCGGGTGTCTTAGTTAGGGTTTTACTGCTATGAACAGACGCCATGACCAAGGCAACTCTTAAAAGGACAATTATCTTTTAATTGGGGCTGGCTTACAGGTTCAGAGGTTCAGTCCATTATCATCCAGGCAGGAGCATGGCTGCATCCAGGCAGGCCCTATAACCTTTAGTTATGGAATTAAATAAAACAGAGCCACCGCTGAGGACCAAGTATAGCAGGACACATGAACCCACATGGGGGCATTTCACACCAAACTACAACAGGACAGGAGGAAGGATGGGTGACAGTAAGTCTCATGGAAGGTAACTGGTGAGCTTTCCAGAGGACAGTGTGGGTCTCTCTTCAGGATTGCTTCTATCAGGGTATCCTCTCCTACTGCCAGTCACACTGGGTAAGAGATAGTGTAAGGGACAGGGATCCCCAGAGTAAGTCAGTTTGAGAGCACTCATCTCCTGAGACCTCCGCTTAGTCCTATGAGAGGTATTTATCAGAAAGACAGGCCAGCCTTGCTGATTTAGTAATACGTGACCTCCACAGCCCAGCCCAGCCCAGATATCTTTCTGACAATAAAGTTTTCCTTCTTGCCTAGGCAACACATCTCTGGGGACTAACTATTGCCAGAAAAAGCACTACCTAGGCTATTTCTGCCCCCCATGATAGCAAGAGAAACCATAGCTGGAGAGGTACCTGAGAACTCTACAATGTACACTGCAAAGTGTGTATGACTTCTGCTCACATTTAATAGGTCAAAGCAGAGCTCATGGCTGTGGCCGTGACTATGCCCGTGGCTGTGGCTGTTTCTCTAGCAGATATAGAGTCTCTGAGTACTGGAGACGACAGCACAGCCTTTCTGAAAAGGCTGATACATCATTCTGTCTAAAATATAGCCGTTGTATGCTGGTTGGAAGTCTGACAAGCCAGATTGTCAGGAGGACCTAACAGGAGCTGCTGTGTGTGTGTGTGTGTGTGTGTGTGTGTGTGTGTGTGTGTGTGTGCGCGCGCGCATGAGCAGAACTGTACTTTCCTCCCTAAAGATGATTTCATGCTTGTTGGATCTATGGTGCTTGGAAACCCTTCTGCTATCCAGCAAGCACTGCTTAGAAGAAACTCCAGTCACACAGCTGCCAGCCACACCAGGTCCTAATTACCTGAGAAACACCTGTTGTCTGGGTTCATTCCCTTCCCCCCCCCCCCCCCCCCCCGCCCCCCCCCCCCCCCCCCCCCCTCCCCCCCCCCCCCCCCCCCCCCCCCCCCCCCCGCCAGTTGCCAAACTCCTTTCCCCACACCCTCACCCACCTTTTTTTTGGTCTCAATTTCACTTCTCTGGTCCTTACGACAGTGACTTTGACTTTTTCATGGTCATTTAACATTTCTATCTTCTAGCCAAACCTCGTGGTACACACCCTTAGTCCCAGCACTCGGGTGGCAGATGCAGACAGATTTCCAGGTTAGCCTGGTCTACAGAGTGAGTTCCAGGATAGCAAGGGCTACACAAAGAAACCCTGTCTCAAAATAAACAAAACCGGTAAAACAACAGAACAGAACAGAACAGAACAAAACACCAGCACTTCCTCCTAGACCCCCAAATAAACAGAAAAACCAAAGGAGGGCATTGACCACTTGGGGGTGGACAGATTCTACTGCTTATATGTCTGTGACAAAGGGACCCTGCAGAAATGAAGACATTCTAAAGAGACACCTGTGCCCCCAATTTGACTGTCAAACTATTGGAAACAACGGCCCTCAAGAAATGGGAATTTCCCCAGAAATCTCATGCTCGGAGAAGAAAAGGAAAGAGGCTTACAACTTGTCAGAGCACCTGATAGGAAGCGATTGGAGTCCAGTGTCCTAGTCAGGGTTACCATTGCCGTGATGAACACCACGATCAAATTGAGCTTGGGGGGGAAAGGGTTTACCCGGTTTTTGCTTCATATTATATCTGTCACTGAGGGAAGTCAGAATAGGAACTCAACAGGGCTGGAACCTGGAGGCAGGAGCTGATACAGAGGCAATGGAAGACTTGCTCCTTGTGGCTTGCTCAGCCAGCTTTCTTATAGCATCCAGGACCACCTGCCCAGGGTTGGCCCCACCTACGATGGGCTGGGCCCTCCCCCATCAGTCATGATTAAGTCACACCCCACTGAGTTGTTTCCACCCTGGTCTTATGGAGGCATTTTCTTCATTGAGGCTCCCTCCTCTCTGATGACTCAGCTTGTGTCAAGTTGACATAAAACCAGCCAGTAATCCAGATAACGAGGTGTCTGTCAGTGGTGGGTGGGATCACAGCTTGACCTGCACACGTGTGCAGATTCCCAGCTCTCTGTTTAAAACCTAATCTCATTTGATGGCCTCCAAAATGGACTTGGAGAGTCACTAGATTCCTTGTCCTCTTCTCAATGTGCCCACGTTGGGTACATCTCCACGCTATTTTCCACTCTCATTGGCTTATCGAGGGCTGCTGGCTGAGCTTGACTTCTTGGGGTATAGAGTGTGACCCCAAGTTTGAACACACCTAAGCAGTGAGCTCTGATGATAACTTTGTCTTGGAAGCTGTTTCCTTCCTCCTTTTCCTCTTCTTCATCTCTTTCTTCACTTCTTTGTCTCTCTCTCTGTGTGTGTATGTGTGAGTGTGTGTGTCTGTCTGTCTCTCTGTGTCAGTTTCTCTGTGAGTGTCTATCTTTGTGTGTGTGTTTGTGTGTCTTTGTGTCTTTGTGTGTGTCTTTCTGTGTGTCTATCAGTCTCTCTGTGTATGTGTGTGTGTGTCTGTCTGTCTCTCTCTCACTGTGGCTATCTGTTTTTCTGTGTGTCTTTCTGTGTCTGTGTCTATCTTCGTGTGTATGTCTGTGTGTCTTTGTGTGTGTGTCTCTGTGTGTCTGACTATGAGTCTCTCTGTGTGTGTCTATCTCTGTGTGAGTGTCTGTCTGTCTCTGTGTCTGTTTCTGTGTGTCTTTCCGTGTGTGTCTGTCTGTCTCTTTCTGTGTCTGTTTTTTTGTGTGTGTCTATCTGTGTGTGTGTCTGTCTTTCTCTTTCTGTGTCTATTTGTTTCTCTGCATGAGTCTTTCTGTGTCTCTCTCTGTGTGTCTATCTTTGTTTGTCTGTCTGTGTGTGTTTGTGTGTGTCTCTGTGTGTGTCTTACTATCAGTCTCTCTGTGCTTCTCTCTCTGTGTTTCTCTGTGTGTGTCTATCTCTGTGTGTATGTATCTTTGTCTGTGTGTGTGTTGAGGAAGGATCTCATGTCTCCCGGGGTGGCCCTGATTTATCTATGTGGTCCAGGATAAAAGGATGGCCCTGAACTCTTGACTCTTGTCATCCATCTCCTCAGGGCTGGGGTGGCAGCTTGTGGCCCACCAGGCCTGGCTGATGCGGTGCTGGGGATGGAGCCTCAGGCCTCATGCACATTAGGTAAGCATCCTACTGGCTAAGCTGCATCCTAGTCCCTGTCTTCACTATTGAAAAGAATGCTCACCACCCTACCCTAAGTCATCAGCCAGGAGAGGGGCCTCCCCCTGCCCTAGCCTTCTCTCTCTCTCTCTCTCTCTCTCTCTCTCTCTCTCTCTCTCTCTTTCTCTCTCTCTCTCTCTCTCCTTCCCTGTTCCTGCCTGGTGCTGGTGACTCTCATGCCTGACTCACATGCAGAGCTGAGATCACTGTGTCTGTTGGTGACTTCTGTGGGTTCAGCACTGTACGTTGTGATTTGGGGGGGCCTCAGACCAGCAGTGATCAGACCTTGCCAGAAGGGAGCTTTTGTTTGCAGGCTTTTTCTGGGTCACAGCTACTGGCACCCCATTTCCATTCTGGAATGGGAAGCTGAAAGGGAGGCAGTTTATTTCCCTGTATTTTGCCTCCTTATCAACAGGGACAGTTTGTTTTTCTTTCTGTTCCTTAGATCCGGAATTTCAGGACTGGAAAAGGCTCCCCTGCTGTTTCATTCAAGCAGACAAAAACCTTAGAGCTTAGTTCCCTACAGTGCATCTTGGCGATTCAGCATGAAGACTATTTTTAATTGTCATTCCCAATTAGACACTCCGCACTTCCTAGTGTACCACCTAACTTTGATGTGTGAACAGGTCCATTCTCTACCTGGCTCTGTTTTGTCGTTTTTTTTACTAGCTTTAGCAGGGTCTTTTGTGAGCTGGTAATTTGGTCCCTGGTCTCTTAGCAACCAGGAACTTTTCCAGCTCACTGCTGAACCAGACCTTGGAGTTGCAAAGTTTATCGGAGTACTTGCTGAAGGACAGAGTCTGTCCCAGAGCCAGTGATTTTACATGAATATCTGGATAAGACATTTATCTAGTGCTTCAGGACAGGACTACTCACAAAGACAGCAGGCACAAAGTGTGTATGTGGAGACTGGTATGGTCCAGATTGTCTCCTGTTCCCAGCTGGTCCACTGTTCCCTGATCCAGTAGTGCTAGGCACTTCCTGTCCTCTGAGATGTATCTAATAGGAACTGGTCATGCCTTAGCCTAGGAGAGGTCCCCCAACGTGCTCCTTCTCCTCGGGGCCATGGCTAACATGGTCCATATACGTTTAGTACCTGTGCACCGTGTGTGAGGTGTTTGCTCAGAGAGATATACAGAACTCACAGTTTACGAGGGAAGACAGACAGACAAACGCCCTCCAGTCCAGGTTATAGACAAGCACATTCCTAACTTGGCTGTCTCCTCAGTGGAGGACTCAATTCTGATGCAGGCTCTTTATTCTCCAGTCTGGCAGTGGGCCGGGCCGGCTCTCAGATAGACTCTGCTGGAACAGTCTTCAGTGCTATGCACATCTGGCTTGCCCAGGGTAGATTGCTCGGAGCCCCTGGATTTCCTCTGTGGAGGCTTGGGTTCTCAGAGCCAGGCAGAATGTGGATACTCATCTATGCCCTCACCTTGGTGAGTACCCAGCATTACTTCTAGGCATGCTGACAGCTCAGAGCATAAAGGCACTTCTTGACGAGCCTGGCAACCTGACTTCCTCCCCTAGAGCCTACAGGGTGGGAGGAACTAGCATAATCTGGCAAGTTCTTCCTGGGTTGGACAGACAGATGCTATGGCACATGTTGTGTTTCCCTTTGAATAAATAAATGCACATAAATTAAACAGTGCTATGTGGGTAGAGGGGGTCTTGAGCAATGGGAGACATAGACCCACGTCTTCATAGGAGAGTGGAAATATTTATAGTTATGTTCAAAGGCACTGCAGTATTTTGCAGCAGGAGTTATGGATTCTAGGGTGACACTGTCCTGCTCTTCCTCACAATGTGACCTTACATTAGCTACTTGTCTGCCTGGAACCCTTGTAAGGAGGATATGCAGCAAGATGGTGGCTCACAACCACTTATTATGTGTGAGTAGTGTTTGCCACGAGAGTGATTGAATAGATGAGTTGGCTAGATACAAGACTTTTCACTCTAAGGCTCAAGGGCTGTGATCTAGTTCTGTGGTTTTATAGACAAGAAAATTGAAGTTTGGAGGGGTTAAAAGTCTTAGGCATGGTCCAGGAGTAAGTTAGTAATGGCTAGAGATAAGTAGGACACCAGCCACCAA